>NW_020944235.1:518074-522344 GCF_900497805.2 Vombatus ursinus | reverse complement strand
CCCCCCCCCCCCCCCCGCCCCAACTCTTGCTGTGGATTAAGTTGTCCAGGGATTTCTGCTACTTCACACAGGAAGTCAATTTGGAAGATTTCAGAGTTTCAAAACCAAAGAGCCAGCAGAAGGCTGGGAAGTTGCTCGTGCACTGTATTTTAACTCCTAAATTAGACTGCCAGTATGGATTTGTTCTCAGACTTCTTGTCTTCTGGGTTGTCAAGATATGTCTGTCTTTGCATTTTTCTACTGTTGCTATAATTATAGCCTGATACAGGTAGGTCAGTCAGCCAGTCACCTAGCATTTATTAAACCCCACTATGTGTCATGTACTGTGCTAAGTGCTGGGGTTACAAAGAAAGGGAAGAAAAAAACAGTCCCTGCTCTCAAGATGGGTTTCTGTAGTAATGCAATTGCTAGCCATGTCAGTAGGCAAGGTGCCGTCATTTGCCTGCTTTAGGACCTGACGAGCAAGACAACAGAGACATTTACCTTTTCGTAAGGAGTGAAAAAGTAAATATCTTTTTTAAGGTAGTGATCTTCGTGTATTTATCAGGAAAATAGACAGAATAGGTTGCCCGTAGCCCTGAGGGGGCTATGTGATTTGGCAGTGTTAGCAAGGCCAGTATGTGTCAGAGGCAGGGCGTCTTAACTTAAGACTTTAGACGTGATAGTCTGGATAAAAGATGAGGCACTTTGTAACCTTGATTGTTACTATGATACATGAATGCTCAAACTCCTGGTGTGGGAACCAGATCATAAACTATCTATGATATAGGAATCCTTGGGAGTCACCTGAAGTACACGAAAGTTAAATGGCTTATTCAGAGCAAATTAGCTAATAAGTGGCAACGACAGTGTGGCATAAAGAAAAGATGGCTGGGCTTAAAGGCCAGAAGACTTGGGTTCAATTTCGGCAACTTTGATAGTCATTGGAAAATTCTAGATTTTTATGGTATGCCCGATTCCAACTTTTAATACCAAGATTATGGGTAGGCATGAATGAAGAGGTAATCAGAACTATCAGAAGATGATGGGATTAGCTGAATGGCAGATTCAACATATCTTAGATGCACGAACAAAATAGAAATTTCAAAAGAGGAATTATCAAGGGGAAAATAACCTAGTAACTAGTACTAACTAGTTAATATGCTACAGTTTCATTTTCAGCCTCCATTCCAGTGTAAGGGGGAATAGAAAAATGCAAACAATCTAACCCAGTGTGATCAGGGCCATGACTCCCAAGATACTGAAAATGGAATCCCCTAAAGCAGCCATTCATGTTTTTCCTTTCCTTCATTGATGCTATTGCCGTTCAAATCATGTCGCAGACCTTGGCCTCTAAGGTCCCTTCCAATTCCGCAATTCTGTGATTCAGATTCTTTGGTGCCTCCTTCTGGAGGATGGAGATTCTCTGGATTTATATCATTTCCAAAGGGAAATGAAGGGAAAACTTAACAATATTGCATTCTTCCTTTTTGTATCTTTTTTGACTCAGGCCCAGGAAAGAGAGTCACGTTAGTGTTTTTCACACACCAGTAGCCATCCATATATCCCAAATGTGAGCTGAAATTAGATGGAGAATCACATGAGGCTGGGTGTCCATTGTCTTTTTATTATGAGCAGATCTGTCACAACAATATGGGTTAACCACCATGGGGGGAAGGACAGGATGCCCACATTTATCTATATGGCCAATAGGCTCTCTCTAAAAACCTGACCCACATGTACAGAGAAATCAGTGTCCTCTTTCAGTACAAATTAAACACAAAATCTCTCCCAGAGTTCAGTTTCCTCATCTTTAAAGTGAGAGGATGGGACCAGATAATCTCTCTATCTGTGGTCCCATGATCTTATATTCTTCCTACAAAAATGATTTACCTAGTTTAAAATGTGCAACTAATATGAAAGGATGAAACTAGTGAAATTTACTATTTTTCAAAACAAATCCTCAAATGAGTTCCTATTGTGCTCTCGTTCTGAAAACTTGGTAGGATTAAGTCACTTAAGCCTTAGTGTGTTTCAGGAAGCTCTCTATGATTTCTATGTCATAGACAGTTTGTAAACTGCATGGATTTCCATACCAGGAGTTTGTACATTTGTGCAGCACAGTAGCAGTGGAAGTTATAAAATACCTCATCCTCTTTACAAACTATTCTTTCTTAAGTTAGGAAGCCTTGAGTTCAAGTCTCATCTCAAACACATACCGGCCTCATGACCATGGGCTACATATTGAGCCTTTCAGTGCCCCAGGAAAGTGTAGCTGTTAGGGAATAGTTACTGCTCTGTAGCCTTTGTTTCCTTATCTAGAGAAAGTTTTTATACCAATGAAATCACAGATTCGGACTAAAAGTCTAAAGACAGGAAATTTCATCTAAATCTCTTGGTATTACGGTTGTCATAGAAAATTCTGGTGATATTGTAAGCAACACATATAGGCTTCATCAGAGAATTAATAGCCCATCTTGGGTTGCTCTGTTTTTTTTTGTAGTGTGCCTTTCGTAGTATACACAGACAGCTTTTTCTCCATCCAGTGGCCTCTGTGCAGTCACCCAAGACAGGACATCCACTCTCATGAGTATCCATGTTTTTCAAATTGACTTCATCGGTTCATACTCAAAGGCTACAAATATATCTATCTGCATGTGGGAAATCAATCAGTAACAAAATTATATGTTATCACTGCCTTTGCCGTCACTGCAGTTTTCAGCCTTGGTTCTCTTTTTTTTTTCTAAATGGCTGGAATAAACAAATGATGAGGGAAGGCAAGAAATCCTCCCTTTCCACTTTGTTCCACAGAATCACAGACTCCCTGTTTAACATCCAAGCCCTCTAGCATCTCAGTTACTAGGCCATCTGCCAAGTGGCGGCTCATACTTTACTAGCCCTCAGATCTTTCTCATTCCCACTAATGAAGCAGTCAACATTGCTCAGCAGCATCCCGAGTGCTTTTAGACAAGTAAACTTTTGATGATGGCTCTGAATGTACAGAGAGAATAGTCTGAAATATGCTAATGGGAGCACTTTGGTAAATTTCAACATTTTGAATCATAGTGAAAGGGTTAGCTTGCCCCATCATAGTTAATTTGGCTGACTGCCTAAGGAATATTGTTCTCCTATATTTGACTTTTGTGTAAAAAGAAAATCCATTTCCCCCTCACATTAAAGGTACCAAAGAGAAGACTAGAGCCTTTCATGCCAATAGACATGATACCTTACGCATTACTCAGCCCAGTGAACACAGAATATCTATAGAATTCAATGGAAATTACAATCTACTGAAAGTACAGGGTCAGATCCTGGCTCCCTGTTTAATCGTTGCTGAGGCAAAGCTTGTTTCTAAGGCCTTTATATTAGCATTTTAGGGTAGAAGCTGGTTGGTTAGTATTAGGGATCCTAGTGAGAACTTATGCATTCGGTATTTCTTTGCTTACTATCTTCAGCCTTTATAAAACTCTTACTCCCTTTGGCTCCTGTCCTTCCTCTTCTCTTCCTTCCTTCCTTCGTTCCTTCCTTCTTTTCTTTTTTGTTCTTTCTTTCTCTTTCTTCCTTCCTTTCCATCCTTTCTTTCTTTCTTTGGAACTGGGTGTTTTTATAGTACTATTTCTAAACACATATGTCCAGTTTCTATTGTTGGCAGTCTTGATGTTCTATTCTATTTCAGAATGTGGTAGGCTTATTTTTAGAAATGTGAATCTCTTAACAAATATTCTTAATACTTTCATACTAAGTAATATATAACTCCAGCCCAATAAGTGGATTATTAATATAATGTGGATTATTTGCAGAGGTAATCTCCTTTATATCATAGTTTTTCTGTTACTCTCAAACTTTGTTTTGGAAAACTGAAAAAGTTCTCAGGAAAAATTGAGAAGAAATCACTATTTTTCAGTTTTTAAAAAAATTTTTCTAGGCCTCTCTAATGATGACAGAACCCATATCTAGGACCACTAAAAAGCATTTATTAATAGAATTGTTATTGTTGCTGTATAGTTCCATTTATTTGCCATTTAATTATTGTAGATATCTGTTAAACACCGAAAACTGAGTTATCAGTTGGCTTTTCTAAAAACTCAAGATTGGGTAGTTTTCCTATAGAATTGGTACTTATTTGTAGGAGTTAAGAGACTGTTATGTTAACCAGACTCACAGATGTTGAAGAATAATACTACAGACCAGTGGTGTCTAATTCAATGTGAAGATTTATTGGGGGAGGAGCGGCAGAAAGGCATGCTTGGAAACTAGGTCAAGGCTAGTTCAAGGCTAGTTCAAGCAAACC
>NW_020944235.1:273656-517974 GCF_900497805.2 Vombatus ursinus | reverse complement strand
TGTGCTACTAAGTAGGAATCATTCCAGAAGGAATTGGATTCATAAAAGCAAATGCAGACTTTCTTGGGGGGGGGGGGAATGTATGTAGCTGTATGTATGGCAAAAATAATAATAGCAGGTTGGATCCCAGAGTCAGGCACGTTTGCTGGGGAGGGGAATAAGTAGTCATTAAAGATCTTGAACTCTTACTAAAACTAACAAAAATGTTAGTTCTGAAATCATAAATCAAAATTGACGTATACTGCTTGAAATAGCTGATATTCCAGAATCACCACATCCTAGAGACAGTTTTGTCCCACTCATACCTTTATAGGACTCCTCTATGACATGTTAACAAGTAGTGATCCAACTATCACTTGAAGAAGAACACCCTAGCTCCAAAGTCAGCCCATTCTACTCTATGTCTTACTAAGTTTTTCCTTACATTGAGTTGGACTCTGTTCTTTACAACTTCTACCCCCTGCTCCTTGTTCTGTCCTCTGGGGTCAAGTGCAACAAGTTGAATAATAGTGCTTCAGATGCTTTCAAGAGGTTGTCATACCCCCCCCCACCTTTTATCTTTTCCATAGTGAACATTCCCATTTTCTCAACTGAGCCTTTGAGGCCTTGGTCTGGAGGTCCTTCACATTTTGGTCCGTTACCTCTGGTTGATCACCAGCTTGTCAGTTCCCATACTAAAATGAATTACCCAGAACTAAAAACAGTCATGGAGATGTGGTCTGACCAAGGCAGAAAATAGCAGAGTTATTATCTTTTTCTCAGTGCTTCTCTTAATGCAGCCTAAGAGTCCAATAATGTTTGTGTCTGCCATGGCATCCTATTGGCTTATCTTGAGCCTATAGTCCACTAAAGTTCCCAGATCTTTTTCCCCCATTCATACTGTTATCTAATCATGTCTTCTCAGCCTGATACTTGAAGATGAATTTTTAAACCCCAATGGTAGGACTTAAATTTTCTCCTCTTATATTTGACTCAACATTCTAGCCTGTTAAAACCTTGTAGAATCCCAAGCCTGTCAAGCAATGTGTTAGCTATCCCCTCAGCTTTGTGTCATCTGCCTATTTAATAAGCACGACATCTGCCTTCATCCATGTCATTGACAAAAATGGTGAATTTCCTTTTTTCCCCTCAGACAAGAACCAGAATTTGGCCCTCACCTGTAACACAGTGACATTCCTGGAACCATTCTTGGCATTGTGGGAAATGAGCTGAGCTGATAGCAGTTGGCAATTGAAGTTTTCAGGGTCCTCTGTTATTTTCTCACAGTGACACATATGAATGTATTTTTGAAAAACATAATGACATTTCCACAATATTGGCCCTGTTGGAAATAGTTTTCAGTGTTCCACCTCATCTAATCATATGTATCTTAGAAACATTTCCACAAAGAAGCTCTGTGTTTAATCATTTTTCGCTCTTGGCTGTCTTAAAATCTTCTGATAAAATTGTTCCGTTCATAAATTGGCCCAATACTTGCTTCATGTGATTCGTTCCATGTGTACAGCTGTTGAGAAACTTTTGCTGAGAGTCTGTATTTGCTTCGAAATGAATCCAATTAAGAAATATAAATGACACCTCTCCAAGCTTGGCAGAATCTGTGAAAGGGAAAATATTGCCAAGAGCTTATTCTTGCTGTGTCTTTTTTCAGCCAACTCCCTTCGAACCTCGTTGCAGTAAATCCTGAAGCACCTCATGTATCAAGCTTGCAACAAGCTGTGAACCAGGTGCCTTCTGGTGCAGGTCATATGTTGAGCCACATCCATCTTTATAATGTTTTGAGTGGAATTCGGGGGGAAAAAAGTCAGGTTCACTTCATTGAAATTGTGGTTGAACTGACGTTCTCTCCATGGTAACTGTCCATAATTCCCATCGTGGTCTTCATTTTCCACCTCGAGTGTTTTTGTACAACTCAGACAACCACTAAGTAATGAAATTATGCAGAAGAAGTATGTTGCAGAAAAGCAAAAGTATAAACTTTTTGAGGAGAGGGACTAGGTAGTTTTTTTCTTTCTATGTAATTTGGGTACCTTGCTGAGGATTCCTTCTAGACATTTTATATTATTTTGGGATTTAATACCAAAGAATGAATCCAATTTTGAAATGAGTCAGAAGTCACATCCTAATATATACATTATGGGTATATTCTGAGTGTTCTTTTCAATTTGAAAGTCAAAACGTTTATCTTAAGTGAAAACTCGGAAAGGATAGAGCAAGAAGAGAAAGAGAGGTAATGATGAAAATCTGTCTCTCTCAAAATTTAATAAGCAAGTTAGTAAAAATCAGCTTTTTGCCTCAAATCCTTCTGGTTCTCCCTTTTTTCTAAAGCTCATCTGGAACCTGCCCGCAAACATTTGGCAAAGGATGAATGATGGCTGACTACTTTAGTTTAATTTAAATTCTAGTTAAAGCATATATTAATTTTCTTTCTCTAGCAACATACTGACAAAAGCACCATTCATATATTACAGTTCAGGCACAGACCCTCATAGCCAAGCATTTTTAACTAAACAATGATTAACCTCTGATTAATACCAGAATATTTGGCAAATTCTAAAGCTTCACACAGTTTTGTTTGCATGAACTCAAGATGTATGCTAATCTCAAAACTCAAATGCTATTAATAGCACCCAAAGAACTATCTCTATTAAATCACACTGGCTAGCACAGTGCTGGACGTTGCTTTTTTGGAGGGAAAGTCCAAACCTGCAATGTCATCAGTACAAGAAACTCCCAGTATGGAAAAACTCTCCTGCCTCAAACATTTACTGTGTAACTCTGGGCAAATCACTTTAGTTCTCTGGACCTCAGTTCCCTCATCTGTCAAAAAAAGGGATTAGACTTAGTGACCTTCTGTGGTCCCTTCCAGCTCTAAATCTATGAACCTGTGATCCTTTGGTATGAGACATTATTTACATTTTCAAAGCTGTGTGCTTGGGTTTAGCTGTGTGATGCCCTTTGATGTTAATGGTATCTCCCAGGCCAAATCTCCATGAGCTGCTTGGATATTTGGGGAATACATCATTGAAATGTGTTGTTGACTGTAACACCCTTGTGTCTGCCACATTTTTCATGGTGTTTTTTAATCTTGTCATTCTTCTCTCCATCCATCTTTTGTGATAGAATGGTGATATTCAGTAGTTTTCATCTTTAAAGCAGTTAGGGAGAGTTCACTAATTCTAACAACGCTATAAGGAGGGTAAGTAATTTCACCCTCATTTTAGCAAGAGGCAAATGAAGTACTGAGGTCAAGTAGCTCACCAAGATAAAAGAAAAAAGCTAATAATTGAAGGAAGACTGGATCTGGGGAAATCTCAGCCCTCAGCTCTAGGCATAGATCACATCTCCAGTAGAAATGTGAGGCACAGAACTTGACTACTTACCTTTAAATGTCTGTCTCTCCTTCCATCCTCAATCATTGCCCTTCACCCCAAATATTTTTTCTAGCAGTATTCCTGACCTGATTACTCATTTTTCTCCTTCCATTGGAGCAGTGATTTCTACCCTGAGAGTGCCTCCTGTTATTTGAAGGGTTGTAGCCAAATCTAAAAATATTGCAGACATTATTTTTATTTGATTCTGTAATTATTCGGTGGCATTAATAAAGACATTTTATTCAAACCAATGGTGAGAGCATTACAACTGCATTAAGCTTGGAAATCACTGCATATGTTCCTGATTTTAAGAATCAAAGTCATAACTTATTCCAACTGGTAACTATTACAAAATGCGTAGAAAATTTCATGGCAAAGTAATTTCTCAATGTTACTAGTGAGTTCTCACACTGTCTCTTTTTAGAGAAAATGTGAATAGGTAAAAAGATATCATTAGTCCTTATATGAGAGGAATCCTTTTAAAAACCAAATGAATGAAAAGTGCTTGCTAGTTAAGGGATCCTTGCAAGTCAGTCAGCCAACAAGATGCAGCTCGGCATCTGGACTTGAAAATGCAGAAGGGAGTTACCATCTAATATCTGAAACTGAAAAGTCCTCTGATTTGCCACGATAAAACCATTTGCTCTAAATATGTCTATCGATATCAAGGAAATATTGTTCCCAAAGCTCCCTATCCCTACTCCTGGCTTTTTCAGTCACAAGGTCACTAATATGGTAGAGATTCAGTAGAATTTAGTATTGTCATGTAGAAAATATTTAAATAGCTAATTTCCCAATATTTTTGAAGTAGCATTGGAAATTGGAAAGAAAAAAACGAGTTCCTTTTGGAGGAAAAAAATCAAAGCAATGTATTTGTTAAAAACAAGTCTGTGTATAGGTTGGTTTTCTCCCTATAGCTGCTGACATTCATACTCTTAAAAGCTACTATTTAATTGTAACGGCATGATGTGGTTTTATGGTCCATGGAGCACAATCACCAAGGGATGACTTTGAGGAATGCATTGCTCTTTGAGGAAATTCTACAAATAGATATGAGTATCCTATAGCATTCTATAATTTTCCCAAGTATCATACCTAGAGACATATATGTGATTATCTTCACATCTTGACCAGAGCCTGTAGGGCTTTAAATCATGAGAATATTTATTTTGGAACAATGGAAATTTGCCCCTTTCTACCATTTACAAAAAACAAGAGAAGCATAACATTATTCCATAATGATTTCCCTTTTCAAAGCCAGGTGCCACCTTTCTTGTCCCCCCAGAATTCCGTAAAGTCTTTCTTTGTGGTTGTCTTGATAGGTGCCTGATATTTGTCATAAGTTGTTTTTTTTTTTTTTGCCCAATAATGGGACTTGGATATGGATTATTTTTAGATACTGTAATTTAGCAATTAACTTGAAAATTGAGTTGGGGTAATGATTTTAGCTAAAAATAGAAACCAACTTCCTGTGGCATATTCTATCCTATAAAGGGCTTTCCTTCTCCTTTCTTCTGAAGAAATTACTTTTAAAAGCAGCAGTCAAGAAGTAGGTCCACGTCCTCAGTACTGGAACTAGGCCAAAAAACCTTTAAAAAAAACCTCAGGAAAGTGTGTACCTAAGGTTACCATAGAGCAGGGCCTCCGAATCTTTCTTGTTCCAAGGATCACTTTGTCATTTTGACAAAGCCTCTGGATCCTTTCTCAGAATCATTTTAAATGCACAAAATAATGTACACACGATTACAAAAGAAGCCAATTATATTGAATACAGTATAAAAAATAAGTTCATGGGCCTCAGGTTAAGAGCTCCTGCTGTAGAATTATATGGCATGGTAGGATAGGTCACCTCAGGCTTAGTAATAAAAGTGAAGCTGTGAACCTTATATTAGCTAAAAATACTTCCTTCCATAGGGCAAAAAGGAGGGTTGTTGAAATAGTTCAGGTATGAGGTGAAAAGGGCTCTGTGGCTTTGGGAATGGGAAAGAAGACTTGGATGTGAAAGATGGTACAAAAGCTTCAACAAGGCATCATTAGGAGAAAGTGTTCATTGTCTAAATGGGACGGTTTTCCATAAAATGTTCTATTATTGTTGCATTTTAGTTTCACTCCTACACTCACATCCTAGCATTTTAAACATAATCAGCATCATAAGAGCCAAAGCCTAAGTCATTCCCCAGAGAGATTATAGAGCAACTGTCTTGTATTTTCCTCTGGTTATCAAGAAAATGCAAATGCAAAAAGAAGAGCAAGAATTTTTACTGTACGGTTGTTCTTAGTATTATTTTCTGTGAAATAATTGGGGTTAGTAGAGTACCGTGCAAGGACTGGAATTAAGGAATAAGAAATTTCCAATGGATCTGTTACCCTACTTGCTATCATTTTGATTAGATTATGTTATATCCCAATCATAGCTGCCAAAGCTTCTTGTATATCATAATATATTAAATATTTTATGATCTTATTTAATATGTTTATTTTATACTATGTGCTTTATATTATATATTTTATAATCATAGCTTTCAAAGCATATTATAATATAATGTATTATCTTATAATCTTAGTTAATATTTTTATTATATTATGTCCTTTATAATATATATTTCATAATCATACCTTTTAAAGCTTCCTTCCTTTCTACTACTATGCTAACTATTTGGAGATCTAATTCTTAAACACTTAGACTACTCACTAATAAGGAATTGGTAACACATTTCGTTGTCATGAATTTCCCCAAAAGGTTTTTATCTCCTATTTTCTTAAGTTTAGCGTGGAAGTCCTAACTATTTGTAACTGTCCAAGCCAGTCATTTGGAATTCTAAGGTGATATTCTTTTAATGTTCTTTGACTGTACTTCAGTTTAGCCTAAAGAAAACAACGTCACAGAATCACGGGATCTCAGAATGGAAAAGAGACAACCGGGGTCACATCATACTCTTATCTGACCCAGGAGGATTGGCCTATTTTCTTTATTCTTTCTAACACGTAACCACTCAGTCTATTGAGGACCTCCACCAACAGGGCGTGAATCTTTAAGGAGTTTTTTTTCCTTATTTCAAGCTAAAACGAGCCCACTGCAGCTTCTAGCTATTTGCTCCCAGTTCTGCTCTTTGGAGCAAAGCCTAAAGGTCAAATCCCTTTTCCCTGTCACAACCATTCAAAGACTTGAGGACAGCAATGGCATCTTTCCAAGTCTCCAGACTCCATGGCTCCCCTTACTTTATACCATCCCCTTCCAACATGGTTTGCATTTATCTTGCAATTCAGTCACGTTCCCGGGAATGTGGTCCAGTATGTTCTTTAAGGCTCAGCATGGCATCATTTCATGATGTTTCCTTCCTCTCTACCACCCTCTGAACCCTTTATACTCAATGTCTGTGCCACTCATAGGTGGCACATTTGTTTTATACATATCTACCCTATAAGGTCCATGTTTCTCATTCTTTATGTCCCCCACAACATCTCACATATAGTAGCCCTCAATAAATGTTTGCTGAAGAAATGAATGAATAAATAAAACATCCCTCTTCTCCTATTTCAAGATCGAATGCCACATTTTAATTAGTGATAATTATTTTATAGGTATATTCCTAATTTTCCCAGATTTCTAACAATTTCAAAGCCATAAAAGAGTTTATGTGTTCCTAGAACAGTCAATTACTGTTAAATCCCTAGAGCATAGGGTTCTAGCTACAGGAACATAAAGTCTATGCGTGTCTGAGAATATGAAATTCTCAACAGGAATGCTGCCCAGTGGCATTGAGAACACGTATTATCCAGATGCAGAGAATCAGTCAGTTCACAGACTTTTATTAAGTGCTTGCTATGTGCCAAGTGGAAGGCTGGGTGGCGCTGCAGTAGATAGAGTGCTGGGCCTGAAGTCAGGAAGACTCGTTTTCTTAAGTTCAAATTTGGCCCCAGACACTGGGCAAGTCATCAAACCCTGTTTGCCTCAGTTTCCTCATCTGTAAAATGAGCTGGACAAGAAAGTGGCAAACCACTCCAGTATCTTTGCCAAGAAAACCCCAAATGGGGTCACCAAGAGTTGGACACAATTGAAATGACTGAACAACAACAGTAACAAAAGTGTGCCAAGCATTGTTCTAAGTGCCAGTGGAAAAAGGAAAGGAAAAATATAGTCCTTGACCTCGATGAACTTACAAGGGGAAAGAACTTAGAAAATACACGTGATAAACAAGATACATCCAAAGTATAAATTAAAGGAATTCTCAGAGGAGAGGCCCTGGCATTAAGGGGGGATGGGAAAGGCTTTGTGTAGAATGTGGAATTTTTTAGCTGAAACTTGGAGGCAGATAGGGAGGCCAGGGAACAAAGGAAGCCTGGAGGCAAAGAATCAGGGATCAACTATGTGATTCAAAGGCAGCAGCTTTTGTCCACACCATAGCAAGGCTAGCCATAATCATTAGAAGGTCTCTTTATTTTGGTTTTTGTTCCAAAGCTCGTTGTATCCTTCCGGTGCCAATGCACTGAGCACAAGCCTACCTTTGTAGAGTGAACCGAAAATTCCCATATTGGACAAGTTTCCTTTTTGGGGCTATAGAATGCTTCACCTTTTCTTAGGCTTCCGCCTTAATTTAGTCCAGTCCCAAATGAGTCACAAAGAGTGGGACGTGATTGAAACAACTGAACAACAACAACAAATTGGGGGGGGCGGTAAAGTAGAGATACAAGTTGTTATGGGGATCAGAAAATGCTTCATGCCAAAGGTGACTTAAGTTGAGTTTTGAAGCAAACAAGAGATTCCAAGAAGCAAAGATAAGGAGGTCATACATTTCAGGCATTGTGGACAGCCAAAGTGAAGGCATGGGGACAAGAGATGGAACATGATAGTGAGGAACAGAAAAAGACCAGATTAGCTGGGCAGTATAGGGGACTAAGAAGTAATAATGCTAGAAAGGTAACTTGGGACCAGATGTGAACATTTTTAAATGCCTAAAAGAGTAGTTTCTATTTTATCTTTATGAAAACATTCTTTGTATACACTTAGAAATACCTAAGTATAAATTCCTTCATCTAATTCATGGGCAAGACCATAGGGTTAGAACTGTAAGGAACCTTAAAAGTCAACGAGGCTAACCCCCACATTTTGGTTTTTCCATTTTCCTTCCCCACTGACTTTTGACTCTAGACATATGCCTAGAGGAAGTCAGTGACAAATGGAAAGGTCTCATATATAACAGAACATTCATAGCTCCTCTAGTTTTACAGATGTGGAAACTGAATCCGAGAGTTTAAATGATTTGCACAAGGTCCAAAAACTCATCAGTGACAGAGGCAGATTCACATCCAGGCCACTTTGACTCCACACCCAGCATTTGTTCCACTGCACTAGGCTGCATCCTTAAGATGACTGATTAATTTTTTTATTAAATAAGGACAAAAATTAAGGCCAGAGCTTGATTTCTGTGGCCATGGAGAGATCCTGCCATGTATGAAATAGCAAAGGGGGGGTAATCAAAGTGTATTTAAGAGAGATATCAGATATCACAAGAAATCTTCAACACCACCAATAATCTATGGGTCTTTTCAATAGAAATATTTAATTTATACATCAAAGCAAGAACAAGCATGTTGAAAGATAAGGCCTGAGTGAAACAACTCAATATTTCTATCAAAATTCCATTGATGCACAGTCCGTGAAATGCTCATTAACAAGCTGAGGCAATGGGGCATTGAGCGTACAGGTTCACCTTTGCATATTAATGAGTAATGTATAATAACATTTATGGCTTTTGCTGTTCCTCATGCAGGGAACATTGAGATTAGAACTAGGCTATATAAGTGTCAAATGGATTTACACTCATGCACACTGCTGTTCTAAAGCTGTAGTCTCTTAACAGCTACAAATGCCCCATTTATATGCAGGTACTTGGCACCTATCTTATTTCTTGAGCCATAGAATTTCTCTGCTGTGGCTTTCTAATCAACATCCTAGACCCGCCAGCAGATATTACCAAACCAGATGCAGTTCAGAAGCAATGGAATTCTGGTTTCCTCTCTGTGATACTATCCAAGATCCAGAGGTTTTTTTCAAGATCATATAGCTGCGTGGCCAAACTGTGTCATGGGAGCAGAATAAAGGTAACATTTAACTTACAGTTCTGTTTTAGATACAGCTTGGTTCTTGAATAAAATGCATAAGATACATTCAACACTGTATCTTTGAAAATTCATCAATGTGGAACTTTGTCCTTGGATATCAATCTATGATTTCTCAGGGGTGTGCTTGCATATGCTTGTTATTGTAGAAATTGTAGAATCTTGCACAATTACCTTATTAAATGAAACAAAACACAAGCATCTTGCAAAAGTCTGCTGAGCCAGCTGTTCGGAGAGTATGAATAACACAGAATTTCAGAAGTATGTTTTTACAGTAATACGTGTTTCAGTCATTTAAAAACTGATACGTAGTACAATCATGCTTTCGATTTTTGTCATGTTTATTTTTTCCAGTCTTGTCTGACTTTTCATGACCCCATTTGAAGTTTTCTTGGCCAAGATACTGGAGTGATTTGCCATTTCCTTCTCATTTTACAGATGAGGAAACTGAGGCAGGGACAATTAAGTGACTTGCCTAAGGTCACACAGCTAGGAAGTGTCTGAGGTCAGATTTGAACTCATGAAGATGAGTCTTCCTCACTCCAGGCCTGGTGTTCTATCCACTGAACCACCTAGCAGCCCCTTTTAATATGTGTGTATATGTGTGTATATGTACGTGTGTGTCTATGTGTGTATACAATATGTGTGCGTGTTCTTTGACTTCTCTATACAGGTAAGTCACTGTATATCAATGTGAAATCGATATCGATATAGAGAAGTCAAAGAACATGCAAATGAGGAAAGAGATATCTGTCCATGTAACACCAGGGTCCCAGTCCTTATTGGTCACTTTGCTACTGGGAAAATAAGAAGTTAGTATTAATCTCAGCGAGGCCATGTTGCAAAATAGTTGACCTTAACATCAAAACAGTGTGGCTTCAAATCTTACCTCTGACAATTCTCACCTGTGTAACCCTGTGCAAGTCAGAACCTCTCAACACCCCAAACACCTCCTAAAGACAAAAAGTTTCAGATCAGCCAGTGAACTATTATCAATGGAGAGAGTTTTCAATACCAAGAGTTCTCTATACTGATTAAATCAGAGGTCAGGGAACACTCACCTTCACCCCCAACCAGGAAACTTTTAAAAATGATCTAAGACTAAGTCAGTGGAAAATAACATCACCCCCCCACACACACACACACACACACTCTAAACAAATTGAATGTGGCTAAGATTTTTAAAGGTTTAATTATTCTGAAAACTCAAATCTCCCATGAACACATTATAACTGTGTGGACTCAATTGGCCAACAACGTTATAATAATCTATTGCTGATACAGAAATCAGAAATATTAAATAATTAATTAATTTAATTAATCAGGGTAAACTTGAAGTGTTTAAAAGTAAAATCTTCTCTGTTGTCATCAAGACATGACAAAGCTACAGTTCGATTTTAAATTAGATTGAACACACAAATTGCCATAGTCAAATATTAAGCATACTAATATTTACTTTGAGTGAAGCCATTTATTGTAGTAAAGTTATCTTTACTATTTGTATTAACTTGCATTTTTCTAGGCCATTCTTGCATTTAAATATAATTAATTGTATTTTATTTCTTAGAGACTTTAGGATTCAACAAAAAATAGGCAAATCAATATGAAAATCAACCAACCTATGGCCATATTATAACAGCATCTAGTGCTGCTTTTTATGCTACATTAGGAAGTAGGGTCATAACACATTGGAGCTGCAAGGATGCTTAGAGATCCTTTATTTCAAACTATTTATCTGAGACTGAAGGGTTTAGTGGATTGCCCCAGATTATACAGCTGAGTAGTTACGGAAAACAACTGCCCTGACTGTTCTCCTCGTGGCACAGATGCCTACATCACTAATTAAATTAAGCTGGTTCATAATATGGAATCACACACCTGGGTTGTTTTGTTTGTTTGTTTTTGGTTTGTTTTTTTTTTACTATTTTGTTAGTAAATGTGTGTTTATTCATTTTTTGATCCTTCGTTTTGTTAGAGTAGGAAACTCTTGGTATAGAAACTTCCCCTGGTATAGATTAACAACTCACCTCTAAAATGCTTACCTTAAAGCCTTACCGTGTATGGGGCCTTTCAGCTCTAAATCTGTATCATAACAGAGTTATTATAAAGTAGCAACTTTCAGGTTCCCATTTCACAGATGGGTGTTGTACTGAAAATACTGATCCTTTGATAATAGGTCAGCTTGCAATTTTTGCATGCGATATATTCTACCCTAAGGCCCAACCTCCCCCCCCACCCCAAAAGAAAAAACAAAAACAGAAAAGAAAGTCTGACTTTTGGGTGATTAAAATGTCTGGGGCTCTTCCTATCTATCTCTTTTTCTGCTCCATTAGTGAGTTCGTGTATCTAAATCATTTGCTTCACCATGAACAGCATTATTGTTCTAAAATGGAGAAATCCGAACTTCCCAAGATCCAGAAACTTAAAGCTTTCCTTTGGAAGTGAACTTATTCCTTCCTGTGTTATGGCATGTAGGTAGACCAGTTAATCGGTTGGGTACTAGGGCCCCCAAAATAATAGGCAAAAATGCTTTCATGACCATGAGACCATTTCTCAGTGTCCTTTATAAAATCAGAAGTCATCATGAACTATTATAGTGTACCATTAGTACATATTTTATAATGTGACAATTTTTTAAAATATAGTAGATTTTTTTAAATTCTGGAAATGAGTAAAAATCTGAATTCTCAGAGGTTTTTTCCCTTCAGATTTTTCTCTAATGTTTACAGACCTATGGCAAGACAACACTGAAATGGCTAGGAGGTAGCTAAGTGGCACATTGGATAAAGTGTTGGGCTTGAAGTCAGGAAGACTGAGTTCAAACCTGGCCTCAGACACTTCCTAGCTGTGTGACCCTGGGCAAGTCACTTAACCCTGTTTGCCTCAGTTTCCTCATCTTTAAAATGAGCTGGAGAAAGTAATGGCAAACCACTCCAGTATCTCTGCCAAGAAAACTCCAAATGGGGTCACAAAGGGTCTGACATGACTGAAAGATTGAGCAACAACAATTGAATTCAATGTTAGAAAATAAAGGGAAAAGGAAACTTTGGGAATAAACGAAATGGCTTAGAGTTTGTTTGTGGAGGTTAGATGACCTTTTGTGACATGTGTTGTAGGGCGTTTGCTGTTCAGATGTGGTTTAAGAAGGTCCCTCCCTAGAGATTCTGTGAGATTCCTCTTCAGGCACAGCTTCAATGACTTTATCTAAGGCCTTGTCTACTACTGAGTCAGGCTCTTTGGGGGTACATTAACTCTTGAAAACCATTAAGCTACCATTTTGTAAGAGATAATGCTTTTTGTGTCTGAATATACTGAATGTTATCCCGGTGGCCAGAAAGGAATAAATGTACTTGCCTCACCTATATTTTGAAAAGATATAGAAGTTCATGCCCATGAGATAGAATGGGGTGGGGAACCTGGAGCCTTGAGGCCACATGTGGTCTTCTAGATCCTTAAATGCAGCCTTTTGACTGATTCCAAATTTTACAGAACAAATCTTAAGGATTTTGTAAAATTTGCAAAATATGGATTCAGTCAAAAGGCCACACTTAAGGATCTAGAGGGTTACATGTAGCCTCAAGGCCAGAGGTTCCCCACCCCTGAGATAGGATGTGGCAAATCTGTCATCAACAGGGGAACATGAGAATGTCACCCCAAGGTGGGGGGTGACTCCCTAACTGCCCAGTGCACTTTCACTGTCACATGTACAACTGTGAGGCAGCATCAGGCAATTGAGTGCCCTCTATTGTCTGGGATGTGTTCCACAGACATCGCTGTATAGCAGCAGATCGTCCCTCCCATTCACAATTCTATGCCATAGGAGACTCTAAGGGAAAATGGGGAAACCCATGGCCATTCTCGTCAGAGTCCTTGCTGGACTCATTCTGATATGTGATCTGGCACTAAAAATCCCTTCAGAAGACATTCAAGGAAGGGAGGGAACTTTGAAATTGACCCAGCTTCTCAGAAGTCTTTTAAGAGCTGATCAACACCTGTCTGCCTGAGAGTCTGAGATTGGCCCAAGCCTCAGGAAATCTTAGAGCGAATCTGCCTGGGAGTTGGGAGCTGTGGTTGGTGGCGTCCCACGGCCCAGTCATGATGCACTATGGCTACTAGACCCCTCTCTGCTTGGCAGCTCTCCGTGCAGAATGTCTGTGGGTGTGTATGGCCAAATTGGCAATTTGTACTCATCTGTTCTCATTTTGTATCTGAACTTAGTCTTTCCAAAGTATGAGAGAATGTAAATGGCCCTCCCCAAAGTACTTTATCTATGACCATTCAGTAGGGTTAAGTATAATCTGTAATTGCCATGTTTCCATGTCTTTTCTTCCTTCTTTAAGAACTCAGAACATGCATGCAAAGAGCCTCTTTAAGAACAACTGAGCAGTAGAAAAAAAAATCCATATTGCAAATCAAGGCAGCAAAGACTTTCAATTCATCTTTGGTTTTATCCTATTCACTAAAGATTTTCCACTTTCTACTCATATTTGCACTGATTGTGATTTTTAGAAATCTGAATATTTATGAGAGTGGGCGATAAATTTTGTTTCCTATCTGAGTGTCCTTGGCTACATTTCACTAATTTTTTAAAAGACGATTTCAAAGGTTACATGTAATGGTTTACCTTCCAGAAGAATATTTTCCTTCATGCCCTTAAACATAAACCTATTCATAGTTCAACATCAAGTTACTCATATTTTTTTTTTCCTTTTCTACAGCTTAATCACACATTCCTAGAGAAAGCAGGCATTGAAAAACAGCAATTGAAGGGGATGGACCTTTCTAGGCCTTCAGTCATCAGGTTTAGCTCTAGCACACATAACACGAATTGGCTCCATTCTTGGCATTCTTAAGTGGCAAATTAACAGAGAGAGAGAGAGAGAGAGAGAGAGAGAGAGAGAGAGAGAAAGAGAGAGAGAGTCATCTATTGAAAATCCATCCAAGTAGGATATTAACAGCTGTATTTCCACAGGCCCTAAAAGGAACAACATAGGGAATTGAAGAAAATAATATTTGAATATATTGATCAGTAAACTTGGCAGCATTTTCTTGGCGAACTTCAGTGTGTAATTGCTATTCGTGATGGGACCACCAGAAAGAAACATTTCATCCTCATAAGACTCTGGGTCATAATTCATTCTGAAATTCATTGTTTCGTACCTGGACCATCTAAGATATCCTATCCAGTGACAATAACGCCTCTATAAAATGCAAAGAAATGCCCCACACATTTGGCTGGTGGCTTAACAAGAGGCAATGTCATGGTGATAGTGTTGGTTATTAGGAAGGTCATAGGGAAAGGAAGCCCCCTTTGATTGCTTGGTCAGTGTTTTAGCCTGACACTACTGTACATGGTGTGGTGACAAAGTAATGTGACTAGTTTTTGTGTATTCTTTGTGAAAACCGGTCCTGTTACTTTATCGTCACACTGTGAATACTTGGCAAGAGGCATCAGGGGCATTAGCGATAAGTGAGTTCACCTAGTTCATGCCTGGGTAAATGCCCTATGTGCGGTTTAGCTTTTTGGATATTAATTATACTATTGTTCTAATCTAGTAATAGATAATTCACATTGTTCTCAAGTATTTTTTAATAAATTTTCTATTTTTAAATGGATTATTGGAATCATTGCTTTCTTTTAAGAAGTATGACCATGTGCTGTACTTTCTGAATGAACTTGGGATGATGTGAAACATAGTTACTGGCAAACTGAAGTATAATAATAGTTGTCTAGAATTTTGTATCGATGGCTCTAATAACTCAAAATATTTATTTCAGTAAACATATGCCTATTAGAATCTTTGTTGTCATTTTGTCTAAACATTGATAATTTTAGAATAACATTTTCCACTAGGTGGACCATGATTTAATTTCGTGCATAAGGGAGAAAAACAAAAAGCAAAGGAGTTTTTAAACTCTTCAGTTTTAAGAAGAATATCGTACTTAAGTACGACCAGTAGATTGTAAGCTCCTTGAAGGCAGCAGCTGTTGTGTTTTTTGTCTTATCTCTGGCATATAGGGCATTGTATGTGGTATGTGCTTAAATGTTCGTTGAATGAAATCTAATTTGTTTTTGTCTGAATTTCTTTCAAAGATTATTTATCAGCGCTGTTAGTGTCTTAAGAAAGTAGTATCAAACTCAAATATAAATAAGGGCCACTAATCTGGACATACGGTTGGAATGTTATGTATATTTTATTGTACTTTTTATTATTTTGCTAATTATTTCCCAATTACATTTTAATTTAGTTGAGGCTACACTGGGGAGTATTGTGGTCCACATGCACCCACAGACAGTTGACACCTCTGTCTTAAGAGACCAGTTGATTCATATTTTTGCCAAATGACATCTCTTTGATGAAATATGGGAGTTCCTTTCTGTATCAGGAAGCAGGGTCTCTGGCTTAAACTTTCTCATTGGGTCATATGTAATACAGGAATGTTCCTTTTTGGGGGCAGCTAGGTGGTGCAGTGGATAGAGTACCCACCCTGGAGTCAGGAGGACCTGAGTTCAAAGCTGGCCTCAGACGCTTGACACTTACTAGCTATGTGACCCTGGGCAAGTCACTTAAGCCCATTGCCTAGCCAAAAAAAAAATGTTCCTCTTTTGATAGCAGCAGAGTGTTAAACATGCTAATAAAAACATGCTTAGGATGGTGTGAGAAAAAATTAACTACATAGGCCCGAATAATTTTATTATTCCTAATAATTACATCATGCATATTTTTAAAACTATGATCACTTCTTTTTATCCAGAGGCAGTGTGGCCTCTTGGATAGAAAGTTGGGTTCTTAATAGGGAACACCTGTCTTAAAGTCCCTCCTCCTCCCACACAGTGTGACCCTGGGTAAATCGCCTAACTTTTCTGTGCCCCAGGCAACTTTGCAAGGCCAAATTGCCAAGCAGGTGGTAATCTTTACCTTTAAGAATTACATAAATGTGTATGTTGATGAAATGTATTATAAATGGTAACTACAGCCTAACAGCCCTATACCATTACTATAGAATGTTTTCTCCACTAATATATGAGGAAAGACAAAGCCAGATATTATGATCAACTCATTTTTAAGAAACAAAGAAATAAAAAAAAAAACACTTTACTTTTGCTGTCGATAAATTGTTTAATTACTATAATCCTGTGAGACTTATATTGATTTTATAATGGCAGAGCTGGATGGAGCTCATCAATGTGGAAATTCCTTTCAAAGGCAGAGATTTCAACTCATCCACACCTTCTCGTTTCGTGAAACTCTTGTCCATGTTGACTCATCTACCTTCTAAAGAGGCTGAATTCTGTGGCTGCCAGTGCAAGTGGCCATCTATCTGTTATTCCTTTGCCTCTCTGTGATTGGTTTCTCTCCTTTACTGGTCACAAATCTCTTTGGTGATATATGTGCTCAATTCATTGTTGGCTTATTTATTGCCAAAACCAGCCCCTGGGTTACTCCTACCATCTGCCTTGTCTCTTGAACAGAGCTGGAGGAAGTCACACAATCATGCTGACTTGGTATGCTACAAATTTATATTATCTAATTTCAACTGGGCCCTCAGTGCAGCAAGGCACTCTTTTATCATTTTCTAATGGATTCCCTATCTTATACCACACAGAAGCTATTCTAAACCTTCTCTTCTATTCTCAAACTCTTCACAAGTATCTTTCTACATAACCATCTCAGATAGAGACCTTACCTCTTACTTTACTGAGAAAATTAGGGGCTTTTGCCATGAGATTCCTCTTCTCCCTTTCTGTCCATCCCCAAAGCTCTTGACATTATCCCTCACCCTCTCATCCTTTGCTTCAGTCTAACAAAGAGGTGACCCTTTTCCCTGCCAAAGTCAACACCTCTACATATGCCTTGGCCTCACCTACTCCTATCTTTTCCAGAGGACTTTTTCCCTAAATAATTCTCTCTCTCTAATTTGTGACTTTTTTCTGAACTCCTTTTTCTTTCTCTACTGCCCTCAAACACACCAAAGTGTCCCTTATCTTAAAAAACAAAGCTTTACTAAACTCAGCCAGTCCCTTAAGCTATTGTCCCTATATCTCTCTTTACTCTCAGCCAAACTCCTAGAAAAAGCTGTCTATAATCCTTGCCTCTCCTTCCTGTCATGTCACCCCTCAATTCATTGCAGTCTGGTTTCTGACCTCACCCCTCAACAGAAACTGTTCTCTCCAATGTTACAAATGATCTCTTAATTTCCAAATCCCCCTGGTTTTCTCTCTGGCCTCATCTGTCTTGACCTCTCTGTTGCATTTGACCCTGTTGGCCACCCCTCTGCTCCTTGGTACTCTCTCCTCTTTGGGTGTTTCTGACACCTCTCCTCCTGGTTCTCCTTCTACCTGTCTGATCTCTTCTGTGACTCCTTTTTTTACTCATATCTCTCTATATCTCTATATCTCTCCCCCTAATGAACTTAAGTGTTCCCTAAGTTTCTGAACTGGGCTCTCCTTTCTTCTCTCTCTGGATTCTCTCTCTTGGTAACCTCATCAGCTTTCATGGGTTTAATGATTACATCCATGCAAATGAATCACAGATCTAGAGAAATTGTGCCTCCCCTGAACTTCTTTCCCGTAGTGGCCAGCCACCTTTTGGATATTTTAGTCTGGATGCCTGAGACACATTTCAAACTTGTCATGTCCAAAAGAGACCCCGTTATCCTTGTTCCCTCACCTACAATTTTGTTTTAAGGGAAAGTTTGGGACTATCACTACCTATGAGGTAAATACTGCAAGAGTATTAATCTAGTTTACAAATGAGGAAACTGAGGGTCAGAGAGGTTAAGTGACTTTTCCGTGGTCCCATAGCTCCTGTGCTAAGATTTAAACTCAAATCTTTCCAATGAGTGCAACACAGGACCCATTATTACACACTGTCTCAATAGAATAAAAAGTATTCTTTGTACTGTCATCGTTTTCAGATCACATATATTGTGGTCTGAAGATAGAGCAAAAGTATAGATAAAATTAGTAGCATTATAGAACTGATCCTGGAATGTAAATGCAAAAAAAGAGCTAATAATGCATGGAATTAGCATGGTTTTCTTACTGCCATCCATTGAATAAACATCTAATAGTTATAGAATAAGTCATTTAATGAAATAGATCTATCATACTATATATTTTGTGATTTAAGATCTTCCCAATGTGTCAATAATAAATTAATCCATTTCCATTCTTTTAAAGAATGTTTTATGAGTGAGTCGGAGTATAATCCATTATTCAGATTTTCCATCATAAAACATGATTAGGTGAATTAAATAATAGACAAGATTTTGCCTTTGAGATCATTCTAGGGATGTGTAACTTGCACAAGCCACATCCCAGTGAAGCTGTTTGATAGTAAAGGTTAGCATGAGAGATTTGCATCCTCAATGCTGTGTCCCAGGAGGTGGAGAATAAATATTCATTGATCATGTTGTCAACTAACTTCGCTCACTTACTCTTTAACCTCCAGTGATCAACTTTCTCCCAGTAGATGAGGTACTTCTTGGATATTTGTTAAATACCTGAAAGTAGGTATTTTTATTCTCAGATTATCTGTCTGCTGTTTGTTTTCTGAACTCCCCCTTGTGTGAGCACATAAATGCAAATCTTCATCTGCTGCTTGTATTTATATTTAAATATTATTTTATATATTTATATTTAAAGAGATTCTCCCATTTTTGTGTAAATAAACTCACTCCCAAAGGAATTCTTGGGTTTAAACTCTCATTAATTAAAACCTGCTTACAAGGCACACGATGGAGAATTGGGCTAAACAATTTCTCGAAGATCAAAGGATTTAGATTTGAAATCTAGAATTTATGTGGTCCATCTCCACTTATAAATTTTATAAAACATAGGCCCAGGGAAAGAAAATGGCTTGCCCAGTGCCAGAAAGACATAAATTAGCAGAGTCAGGATTTGAACATAGCTCTAATGTTAGCCACTTCTCTTTTCAGTATGCCTGACTGGTTTGGTCATGATCTGAGGGAGTTGATCTAACCTAACACACCCAGTAAGCACATTGGGTTCCAGAAATTTCTGACTTGTTAGATTAGTAGATTAAATAACTGTATTTTCAATTAACACTTTTAGGGTGTTTTTAGACTATATTTCTATGAATTTTTAAACTTCTTGAAGCAAAAATTCTTATGAGTACACAAAAATATGCAATACATAGAACAGCATATTATTGTGAAAAATAAATGTCCCCCCAAGAAACATACAATGTTATCTGAGTATTAAATAAATGAACTCTTGACATTCATTTCTTAGAAGAGATATTTTATTAGTGGCAAAGAAGTTTATTTCTTTTCACTGGGAAAATTAGTTCCGTTATCATCCCTAATAATTAGAAACATCTGAACTGAACAAAAATTCTTCCTTATATATCTAAAGATTCCTGTGTTTGATCTTCCACCTTTAAAAAAAATCTGGACCTTTGAATTCACTGGCATAGGGAAATACCCATGAGAAAACTCCTTCTACCAAAGCAGATGGGCATCCTCTCTATAATTTAAAATCTTAGAATTGCCTAGGGCACTTGGAGGTTAAACATGGTGAAACTTGAACCCAGCTCTGACTGGTTCCAAGGCCAATTTTCTATCCACTGCTCCATGCAACCTATCCAACTACTTATTGCAATAGACATTATTGGCATGGTTGCCATTTCTGAAAATACATGCTTGTGTGCAATACTTGCGTACATAATTGTGTACAATCCTTCCTCTTGATTTATTTTTTTACTGCACTTGTCCAAATCTGTGTAGTCAATTCCAGAAAAAGTGCAATTCTTGAAATACATTATTACCCAATGAATTTGGACCTGGCTAAGCAGTAATCTAGGTAAACTTTATCTACAACAGTGCCCTTGATCTATGAGTTAAGTAGCCATGTCAAAGAAATAAGGTCAGTCTGATATGGCTTGCTCTTGTGAAGTATGACCACTGCTTCCTTTTCAAATAATTCCAAATTAAAGGTGACGTCATCTGGATCGTTTCACCTTTTCTTTGCTTATCTGTTACTTCCCTCACAGGCCACAGTTCTCCCTGTTCTCTCGCCCACCCCATACCCTTTATTGTTATTTATTTTTTGGTCCTGGTAAACTCTTAACTTAGCATGGTCTGTTAGAAGAAGAGTACGATCCCGTCTTCCCTCAAAATTGCTTTACATCTGTAGGACTATTAAGATACGGAATGGAGATTATATTAGATATAGCTAATGCTTGCAAAGTACTATAAGACTTGGATTTGTTATCCTAATTGTGTATTCCTCATTAATAAACAATTTATTCCTGCTTCATCACACAATGCAATTCCCTACCTTGAAGCTTTCGTTTGTTTGTCTGATTATTCGTTTTACATAGATTTTATTGAGCTTTCATTTTTGCCTGTTCCAAAAGAGCCGCTCCTCATAACAAAGAATTGTTTTAAAGAAAGAAAAAAGAGGAGAAAGGGAACAAGTCAGTAAAACTGATCAACAAATTGAAAAATATAACATACTCATGGACCCTGAGCTCGGCCAAGGAGCTGGAGGAGACATCACCTCGTATCTCTTCTTTGGGACTCAGCTTGTGTCTTTTTAACTTTAAGACATTTAATTTCCAATGTCTTGTGGTCATTATTTTTTGCATTTACACGATTGTAGTCATAGGATAACAGTACATTGTTTTCTTGGCTCTGCTTGCTTTCCTTACATTAATTCATATTAGTCTTCCCATGCTTCTCTGCCTTCATTATGCTTGCTGCTTATTACTGAGCAATAATATTACATTACATTCATGTACCACAATTTGTTTTGCCACTCTACAATGGATGGGCAACTGCTTTGAATGAAAGGTATTTTAAAAAAAACACACATACAAGACCATTAAGGAAATTATCACGTCTTCTCAGAGGAAAACTGCACTTGCTTAAAGTTGAATATATGCATTCAACTATAAATTAGACTCAGGAAAATTGAGGATAGCATCTGTATTTTCTTTTTTGGACAACATGGAAGTAAAGCATATGTGTTTCGTGCTTAGTGAAATGCAAATTATAGTCTTGGCTAAAGTAATCTGTAATTCTGTTGTTCTTTGGTAAGAAAATAGGTACGGGGAACTTGGGAAACCACATGCAGAATAATTCCTAGATGACATATGTTAAAAATATTCATTGTAAATAACTATTTTAAAGTGATTGGCTTCCCAGTTGGAATTATTTAGGCAATTCTAGTTGGCATTTATAAATTACAAGAATGTGGCACAGACATATCCTGAAATGAAAACATTGCAATGATAATGAGCTCTTTGCTGGCAATTAATCAGGGTTTTTGTAGAAGAGAAAAGGGTCACAAAACTTGCTGAAGATGCTTTCACATTTCAGTCTTGGACATATAAATAAAAATAGAAATGATTTGGTGACCCAGATCATAGCTATATATCTGATAGTTGCCAAATTTTTATTTTCCATAGGGGGCAACACTTTATAGATTTAGATATAGATATGTGTGCATATATATGCACATATATGCACATATATATACATATTTATTCAGTTATTTCAGTCATGTCTGACTCTTCATGACCCTATTTGGGGTTTTCTTGGCAGATATACTGAAGTGGTTTTTCATTTCCTTCTCCAGTTCATTTTACAGATGACGAAACTGAAGCAAACAGGGTTAAGTGATTTACCCAGGGTTACATAACCAGTAAGTTTCTGAAGCCACATTTGAACTCAGGAAAAGGAGTCTTCCTGACTCCAGGTGTGGCATTCTATCCACTCCATCTATCTATCTATCTGTCTATCTATCTACCTATATATGTATATATGTGTGTGTGTGTGTGTGTGTGTGTGTGTGTGTGTATAAACATATTCTTAAAAAAAGTTTTACTTTTCCTCTACTCACCACTTTTTCCAATTTCTTTTGTATTGGCTTACATAAGCCTTATAGCATTGTCTATATATTTATTAAAATTAGTACATATCACAATCCACTTTTTCAATAAAAGCAGCACAACCATGATAACAGATACTATGTAACTGATCATAGCAGTCATTTAATTTCACAAGCAAAGAGTTTTGAGGAGCTTATCTGATATGACTAGAATATTTAAGCTTGTGTGTCCACTGTTCCTGGGGTAGCAGGGGCCACTGTACCGCAGTTCTCTTCCAAATAGGCAGAAGTTATTGCCATCTTCAAGGTTTAATGTGTGCTCCTTTGGGACTAATTATATGCCTCCTGATTTATATTAAAATGTAGAGTAGTGGAAATGCTTTGTGTAAACAACAATAAAAAAACAGTAATCGTCCTAGTAAAGCTTATTATTCGAGCTGAAGGATGTCAGCAATAACAAAGTTTTCAGATTTAGAGTTCTTGAGACAAGCCTAATAGACCTCGAATTCAGTGGTATCATTAGTTCCAGCAAGAAATGAAGCATATACGCCCTAAAGATTGTGTATTCTTCAGCTTGACTATGTGTAACTTTCTCTGGTATGACATTTTGTCAAAATCATCCTGTCACAAAGACAAATCTATCAGCAGCAGCTGGATTTTTCCCCTACCAGTTCCTGTTGAAAATATCTTTTAATCTGTGCATAGAAATAGAGTAACATATTTAATTCACAGAAAATATATATATTTAATTTACAAAAATTTACTCTGAATATTGTGCCATCTTAGGCTGTCTGTGTCACCTGACCTAATTTATGGTCTCATTGTCTGATCTTTCAAAATCCCCTAAATTCCTTTGAGAGCATATTTGTATTGCATGTGCAGCTTAATCTTAATTGGATCAGGGATGGCCTCATCAATTTGTATTGTATCAAATGATATAGCCTCTGGGGTTCCTTTCAGCTCCAAATTTATGATTCTTTGTAAAGTACTTTGCAAATCTTTATGCACTATATGTATATATATATATATAGTCAATTGGTAATAGTGTGATTACGTTTTCAGATAGAAATTAGAATAACTGAAAGCTGATTATGACTGCCAACTTAAAAATATTATTAAAAGAAAATCAATAAACCTTCAGGTTTTTTTTTATTTCTAAGGTAAAGAAATTAATATTTTAGGTCCTGCTGTTTATACAGGGAAAACTTTGTGACCCCAGCAAGAATTGGTTTTTTGAAACATTGTAGGAGGAAAAAAAGGTAGTATGAAGGGGACAGCACATTCCACTTCAAAAGGTCCTGGGATGGGGGGCAGCTAGATTGTGCAGTGGATGGAGCTTTGGCCCTGGATTCAGGAAGACCTGAGTTCAAATGTGGCCTCAGACACTTGACACTTACTAGCTGTGTGACTCTGGGCAAGTCACTTAACCTCATTGCCTCACAAAAAAAGGGTCTGGGAGATGATTGTGAGGTGTGAGCAGAGGGGGGATGTGTTTTTAAAATAGAAAGCATGTTTTCCTCACATGTTTTTTTTTTTATGTGATGTGCCAGCCAAGGATTGGGAAAGACACCGATGACACCAACATTTTTTCTGACAGTAGATCGGGTTTCTTTTGACCAGGGAAACTGGGATCCCTGATGAAACATAGGCAAGGACAGTAATAAGTTTGGGTGGTCTGCTTTAACTCACAGCAAAGCAGCACACAGGACAATGTAAATGAAATGGTGCTTCTCCTGTTTTAATTAGCAAAGGGATTTTATTCTAGGGATTAGAGAAATAGATTTTAGCTCCCCTCAAAAGAGATCTGTACTTTTAAATATAACCACCATTACTCTTTTGCTACAATCCGCTGAAATGGTATAACTTAGTAACCTAAAATTAAAGCCTTCCTCCTATACGTCATGATAGAGGAAAGTGATTTTTTAAGGTGTGGTTTCTTCCTTTTTGCATTACTCCCTCCTTTTTCTGTCTCCACCCCAGCCACAATAAAGTAAAGGTCTCTATTGATTTTTTAAAAGATAATTTTGGAAGTATAACTAAGAGGCTGGAAAATTGGAGCAAAATTATAGAATGCATATTACAGATGGCTGAATATGACCCCTTGTTGAGAAAATTAAATACAGCAGGCAACTTTTCCTCCCCTGATTTGGTTTATATCTCAGTATTCAGTGGGAAGGTTTTAATGCTGCATTCATTAGTGTTTTAAGTAATATGCATGTATTTTTTAGTATAGGCAGCTTGCATGTAGTTATGTAATAGGATTAAGATTGACACTTTCAAAAAAGTCATAGGTTGTGCAGTCGTGGTTGGCTCTGCTATGCAAGTTACATAATGGAGTTTTCCAACACAGTATTGGTACCAATGATTGAAGCAGTCTCAATTGTCGAGGACAGCGGTCTCCAAAGAGTGGGCTATTGCCTGATGCCCAGGGGTGTGTGATTAACCAAGTGGAGAGAAGGAAGATGGGTTGCATCTCACTGTTTCTGTGAATGGCAATTCTGAGGCTTCTCTCCAATATAAGCACATGTACCCTTGTCTCCCATCACACGGCTACTCTACTCCATCACAGCTTTTATGAGACATTTTCAAGTTAAATCAATGACGATTTATTAAATGCCCATTACATGCTAAGTTCTATGGACACACAGATGAAAAAAATACCATCAAGACTTCCTATCATACTGTGGAAAGAGCTCTGGATTCACGAGTGGGTTCAAATCCCACCTCTGACAATTAGTACCTTTCTTTTGACTTTGGACATGT
The DNA here is from genome assembly GCF_900497805.2 of Vombatus ursinus. Lineage (NCBI taxonomy): Eukaryota > Metazoa > Chordata > Mammalia > Diprotodontia > Vombatidae > Vombatus > Vombatus ursinus. The sequence continues at coordinate 492,861 of NW_020944235.1, read as the reverse complement.
CATTTTCCTCATCAGAGGCAGTTGGACTAGGTAACCTCTAAGCTCCCTTCCATCTCTGTAACTATAGAAGCCTGGAGCAAGATTTGTCAGACAAATGTGGACATACAATATTGTGATTTCACAATCTCCTGCCTGCCTGAGTACCTCCCACCATTAGAAGGTGAGGAGTGGGATAAAGCAACTAAGAGGAACATTTTTGACTTTTCTTACACCAGAGAGATAAAACTGTCAGATGTCTAGTACAATTAAAATTGGTTCTCTTAAGAAGGGTGAACTATAACTCAAGGTTTCAACCTCCTAGAGTAACAAGAATTAGACACTGCATAGAATGAATCATTTTTTTTCTTTGCAAAAAACAATTGAATTTATACTGAGGCAGTCTGTAATTGAAGCAAAACAGTACTAGATTATTGCAAGGATATTTCCAAAGGGAACCTACCCAAGGATTAAGATCTAAACCTATCTAGCAAAGTTTGATTGTTGGTTTGTTTTCAAATAGACTTTCCACTGGTGCCAATAAGATGTAGAAGAAATCTAGAAAAAAAAAAAAAGCTTAGAGAACATGAGATAGATCCTCTGTGGAGAATCTGTGGAAGAGTATGGAGGAGAATTCTCTGAAATTGGAAGACATAGATTATTTTTGATCCATACCGGTGGAAGGTATACTTATCTATATCAATGACATCAGGAACAATGCATAGAAGTTACAGAGAGGCTCACTGAGGTTTGAAATCAGGAAAAACTTCCTAATGATCAGAGCTGTCCAAGGTGGAACAGGCTATTTTGAGACATGGTGATTTCAAAATCCGTGGAGCTCTTCAAGCATAGGATGGATGCCTACTATATTATAGGAGGGGCATTTTTGTGTGTTTAGTTGGATGCTGAGGTCCCTTCCTTTTAAATTCTTTGATCACGGGTTCATTGAAGAAGTATCAATATTTTGGAGACCGTTTATTTTTTAATGGAACTTGTGCTTCTAGGATTTTACATATAAACAGAAGAGCAAACCAAAATGTGTAAAGAAGGACCAGACATGATGATGTTCCAGGGAACTGGTCTGCTAAGTGATGCCCATATGCTTGCCTGGTCAAAAACCTCATACTTATTAATTCCAGGTTGATTTTTCTTTCTTAGTAAGGGGCAGATGCATTGAATTTCTGCTCATTAACTCATTTATTTCTATAGATGGTTTGCTAATCTGATTATCATCAAGGTAAAATTAAGCCTATGAAGGAAATAAAAAACATCCTTAAATTCCTTTGGTTGTGATAGCATAGGTAGCCTGTGAATTGAATTGCCTATTTGTTCAAAAGGCCTTAATTAAATAAATAATCATTTTACTTGATGGCTTCTCTAATCATTTCTATTATTTGAGTTTCTTCTTTGAAGGTGGATAGTTGGCCCTGTGATATTAGCTGCTTGGGAAAGTAACTGCAATAATAAATCCTAATCTAGAGTGACAGAACTATGGAAGTTACCCCTTTTATTGCCAAGGAAAACAGCCAGTCTTGTGTTTGAATTTGCAACCTCAGAATTACTCCTTTACTTTAATAAGCATTCCCTTTCAAGAGAATCATTGGTAAAATGTGAGTTTGTTGTGCAGTTTTCAGGAAACACCTCTTAGCCTTAGTACCCATTATACAATTCCTTTATCAGATGACTACAGAGCAGGACCTTAAAATAATGAAATTGAAGACAGGTCGATTTCGATCAGATATAGGGGTTGGGGAAGAACAGGAAGAGGAAATGACAAGAGTGATGAGGAAGGTGGCACAGTAGGAAAATCACTAAACATAGTCACCTACAATTCTGTTCCTTGCTACTTGCTACCCATGTGAACTAAGGTAAATTATTTTGCCTCTCTGGGCCTCAGGTTACTCAATTGTAAAATGAAGGGGTTAGATTAGATCTCTTTGGGCTTTTTTTTTTCTAATCCAAAGTGGAATGGTTCTCAAGTCCTTTCTATTTCTGAAAAGGCTGAAGCTCTTCATGAACATTACAAAATCTGACAAGTAAAAAGCAATGTATCAATTGAAAAATAAACTCCTTTATTTTTTAATTGAGTTCCTTGTGGATTTCTGATTTTCCTTTCCCAACCCTCCCAGAGGCACAAATATTACATAAACAAATTGATTGCTGCTCAATGCCCTTTCAAATCCTAATTGGTTACCTTTCTTATTTTATTTTGAAAAATGTGTTTAGTGCTATGGCATATGCAATATATACTCATTTAACCTGTTTGATTTCAAATAGATTTCACCCCTTCTGTTAACATTCTGTTTCCTTTGGGAATCGAGATACGGCAAATGCAAACATTTCGTTGAATTTAACATTTGACATCTGTAATCACAGTTAATCATATAGTGAATTTTATACGTGAGCAATCCTGTATCGAACAGAAGACAGTTGACATTTGGGGGAGATAGAATTTCATTTTTCATCTGCACGGGACACAGCTTATTTGTTAAATGGTTTGGAATGCGGGGAAAGGCAAGAGAGTTCAATCTGTCTCTGGCATCTTTGGCACCTCAGATTTCCGATTATATCAGAGTTAGACAAATTTCAGTGCCAGGTTCTCATGGCATTTAGTAATTTCATTGTGACACTTAGTATTTTTGGCAGATATTTATGTGTAGTTGAAAAACTGGATTCTTGTGTGAGATTTTATTGATAATTGTAGATACTAGATTTTAGAGTTTATTTTGCATCATATTTTTCTTTGTGTTCATTTAGAAAAATGGTAACACGAAAAAATTAGCAAATCATATCAGTATGAGACTCCAGCTCAACTGATTGCTACATCAGCAAATATGAAGTAAATTATGACAAAGTACTTAGTTTATTTAAACAATAGCAGAGGTGTACATTTTAAGAGGTTATCACAATGTAATTTGAGCTAGGCAAAGAGAAGGCTTTAATCTATGAAAATGACACCATGAACAATATGAAATGGAAACCTGCCATTCCTTTTTGGCTAATTAAGTTGTATTTAATGTGCTCAAATTGCAGAGAACATAGCAGTAAACTAAATATTTCCTCATCATTCCCTAATGACTTTCCTAAATCAGTTACCAAAATGTCTTCACCTAAACCAATACTAACAATATATTGTTTTATCATGACCAATTAACAAGTTTACATTTTTTAATGACTATGGCAACCATTTTTATTTTCAACTATTTTGTACTTGGAACCCAAGAATTTCAAAACATTCCACAAATGCCATTTTATGTAGAACAATTGACACATATAGAAGACTGTCCCTTTTAGATCACGTGTCTATGTGCCTTTAATCGGAACACTCTGTTCAAACATTGTATTTTAATTACAACATTCAGCTCCCCATTGCACAAAGCTCTGCATTGTTTGAAAATACGGCTTTACACATAGATCACATTATATTGATGAGGGAAGGCCTTACCAGCTAAAGTAAGGTTCTTTGGTAAAATCTAACCTGTGTAATTTAAGCTTCTCCCCCCACAATGCAGTATAACAGAATCTTGGAGTTTATTTATTCCAGCCTGTAACATAGAATGTGGTTTAGTCCAGGGTAAAATCAAACAAAAACTACTTTTTTGGATGAAATTTTAAGTACAGTCATTTCCAGTGAGGTCTTAGGAGCCAGGGCTCTGACCTCACTGGACAGATTCTCTCCACATTGACATTGTCCATTTCCCTGAGAAGGTTGCCGAAAAGTTAACTATGTAGCATGCTAGAAATGCAGTTTACCAAGTATTTATTAAGTGCCTATTAGGTGAAAGGTGTTGTGCCAGGTGCCAGAGATACAAAGATAAAATCTTAATAGGAGATTTATAAGAGTTGTCTCAAATTTGGCAGATGATTATGAAATGTCATCTGTTCTGGTTATGTGTGTGTGTGTACATGTAAATATGACATCCGTATATAAACAATCAGATCCACTTAATAACAATAGCTAATATTTATATAGCGCTTACAATTTGCCAGCCAGTGTGCTAAGTGCTTTGCAATTGTTAGCTCCTTTGGGCCTCACAATAACCCCGAAAGGTAGGTGCTATTATTATCCCCATTTTTCAGATGAGGACACTGAGGCAAACCAGGTAATACAACTTGCCCAGGGTCATACAGCTGTTAGTGTCTGAAGTGGGATTTGAACTCAGTTCTTCCTGATTCTGGAGTCCAGTGGGCACTCTATCCACAGTGGTGCCTCCTAGCTGCCTAGGCTTTTAACTTCTTGCTAAGGAGTTGTTGAGAAATGGATTGAATAAGTCAAATCTAATCTTGTTTTTCACATGACCAAAATGACAATTGTCTTCCAGAGTAAATTAGATCAAGAACTTGGCATAGAAAATAGCAACAGTAATAGCAACTCATATTTCAAACACCACTGTAAGGTATATACACTAGTACTGTGAGATTGGTAGGATACACTTGATTAGCCTCATTTTATAGATGAGGCTGAGACACTGAAGTGACTGGCCTGTGTTCACACCTAATCAGCTGCTGAACTAAGGCTTGTACCAGGACCGCAAGTTAGACATCCAGATTGAACTTTAGAAAAATTTTATTTACCTTCTGTCTGATTTTCTTACCCATCCTCTACCTGTGATTTTTGGGCTACCAAATGTACCCTTAAACACACACGTGCGCGCACACACACACACACACACACACACTCACGTGCGCGCGCGCGCACACACACACACACACACACACATGGCAGCCATATGCTAATGTTTTCTAGAGTGAGGTAGGAGAGAGGGCTGTCTTGCTTGGCACTAGGAGGAGGTGAGGGTCAGGGTGTAATTCAGTCATTTGTCAGAATTGTCTGACCCTTCATGACCCCATTTGGGGTTTTCTTGGCAAAGATACTGGAATGGTTTACGATTTCCTTCTTTAGTTCATTTTACAGTTGAGGAAACTGAGGAAAATAGGGTTAAGTGACTTGCCCAGGAGTCACACAGCTAAAAAGTGTCTGAGGCCAGATTAGAACTCAGGAAGATGTCTTCCAGAATCCAGAACTAACACTCTTTCTAGTGCAGTGCCACCTAGTACCCACTACATGCCTACATCTCACTGAACTGCAATCTTCCATAGAGAAATTGCTTTTCTGAACTTCATTTTTACCACTGTTTAGAATGATAGCAGATTAGTTATACGAGTTCCCATCCCAAAGACATAAGTGAGACTAAATGTTGCTGCTGATTATATAAACTATGATTATCTAAACCCCTTTTAATGTTGCCTATAAAAATATATGGTTTACTTACATGGAAAGTAAAATATAAAACTTACTCAGTAACATGAAAGAACAGTTTGTCAAGCAGTATTCTTAGGTAATAAATTTTGTCTGTATATACAGTAGTTTTATGTGTAAATACACATATAAATTATGCACAGTATTCTATTCCTATAAAGTAGTATATGAATTTTCTAGATGTTCATGTCAGAAAAGAAAATAAAGGCTATTTTTCATTTTAAATTTTACTCTAAGTAAGCATATTGTTGATCACCATTGCTTAAGCAAAGGCTCAAGTTAAGTCATGTTTCCTGAAGGTTGAAGGAAAGAATATTGTTAACCAGACTTCGACAACAGAAAACCATTTGGAAAACAAGCAAGTTTTCCACATGGCCTCTTTGAATCCCTGACTTAATTTGTCTAGCTGGGCAGTCACCACCTGTGAGTATGTTTCACACAGGATATTGGTTTAGTGAAGTAATTACCAAGCCCTATTACCCATAATCCCTTTGTAGGACCATAACAAACCAATCTAACAAGCATTTAAATACCTACCATGTGTAAGTCAAAAGGTGGTGTAGAATAACACAATGAGGACTGACTTTGGATGGAGGAAGACCTAATTCTGTCATGTCACTGACACATACTAGCTGTGTCCCATAGGACACATAGGACAAAATAAAAGGAACCAAAGAAAAGGACTGCATCTGTAATATCCTACCTCAGAGTTCAAATATGTCAGGATTTTAACTTGGTGAAAGCATGTGCTAGAGCTATTTGACAAATGTTTGTCAGCCCAGCCATCTATAGCTGCTCTGTGTGTGTGTGTGTGTGTGTGTTCCCTTTCTCTGGTCCAAGAGAAATTTGCAATCTTCGATTAGACCATCTTTTGGTAAGGAGAGCCACATTCACCAGTGACTGGAATGAAGAAAGACCTAGCAAAGATTCACGTGTCTAATATGATGTCTTTGTGGATTAAGGATGCAGGCAGGAGGCAACTAACTTGGAGCCATAGCAGACATATGATTTTGGTTGGGTAGCTGTTACTGAAGAAGATAGTGTCAAACTTCAAATAAATACTATGTCAAGTAATTGATTATTAGAGTGAAAGGTTCCCAAACCCTCATCATTCACAGATTATTCAATAACACTTGTGTTATGAGAGTATAGTAATTGCCTTGGCCAGTAGAGGCTTGAATGTCAAACTTGATTTGGAATAGCTATGAAAATGGTTTTGATAGGCTTCTTAGTATATTCTATAATGATGTAATGATGCCTTGTCAGGAGAATTAGAATCTTTAAAAAGATTTCTAGTCCCAGTGCTTTGAATCGATTTTTTTTTACATTACTGTCCCAATGTTTTGTTTTTTCTTATGTATAATATGCCCATTGAGAACATCCTAAAACATTGAATTCTTGAACTGTCCATGGTCTAGTGCCTTGCAAATGTGCTCTGCGTATCATTCACAACCCCAGGAAAATGCCTTTTCCCTTTTATCCTAAGACTCATAAGCTCTCAACAAGTTTTTTTTTTTGTGAGTCGTATTTTATAAGCATCATCTTTAGGGGATACTTTACCGTTATATTTTGACTCTGCCTTTACTTTTGCCTTTAACAAAGAATATGCTTCTTAACCAGGTCTTTTATTTTAAGATTTAATTTTGTCTGCACGGAATCCCCATAGACATTCCAGTCTGGGTACAAGAATTTCTTTTTCTGCCCACGTAGTCTGTTCCTCTGCATTTACTGCCTTTTCAGAGCCCTTGGGTGGTGCTCTGGGAAATGCACAGTAGGAAACTGCTAAATGCAGTACATTAGAATGAGCCCTATGAATCCTGGCTCTGTTACTTAATAGCTGAGACTTTTCTAGCCAGTCTGGCAACCTCTCCAGGCCTCAATTTTCCACCTTTGCAAAATGGGTGGGATAGACTAACTGATATGCAAAGTTCCACCCTAAAGCCTATGGTGCTAGATCAAATTTAGGGTTGAGGATGACTTTTAAAATGCTGATGAACAAAGGAGGGACCATGAAGAATTACATGGGATATGACCTTATCTTTCCCATATATTTCCTCTCTCTCTTTCTCACAGCAAAATTCATTAAGTCAAAGTCAATTATTGAAAATAATTGAAAATAAGTATTGTATTTTATATTTATTCAGATCAAAACATATTTTGTGAAAATAATATTTGCATTTAGCCCTCTTGACATCACAATTGTGATGTTCCATGCTGTACACTGTCCTTCTAAGACTTTCCTGATGAAACTCTTCTTTTCATAAAATATTTTCTTTGGGTTTTTTTTTTATGGACCTGTGATTTCATTGGTATAGGGAGCTACCAGAAAGGAATCTCCTCTATTTTTGCAAGTGAACTCTTGTTACACAATTTATAATCTTACTGAATTGCCTGAGCAGCTAGGTGGTACAGTGGATAGAGTGCTGAGTTCAAATCCAACCTCATGTAGTTCCTAGCTGTATGACTGTGGGGAAGTCACTTAACCCTGTTTGCCTCAGTTTCTTCATCTTTAAAATAAGCTGGAGAAGAAAATGGAAAACCACTCCAGTATCTGGCCAAGAAAACCCCAAATGGGGTCACAAAGAGTTGGACACTACTCAACAACAAAGAGAATTACCTGGGGAAATGAGAGATTAAATGACTTGCCAAGGGTCCCATTTTTAGCACGTGACAGAACTATGTGTCCAACACGATGTCTTTGTGTCACAGAGAAATTTGGGGTCATCAAAGGGACTTTTCAATTTTCCCAAAGAAACTAACCATTTGTAGTGCCTGCTCAAGATATATGTATCTGTATCTCTATGGCTACATGGCTATATGTCTATATCTCCATATTAGACAGATACTGAAAATGGACCATAGACAATGAGTTGTACCCAAAATTGAAGAGAATGCAGTCTGGATTCCTTTTGGGTAATTGTAAAATTCTATCTATCTATCTATCTATCTATCTATCTATCTATCTATCCATCTATCCATCTATCCTATCTACTCCACAGGTATCCATCCATCCAGTTTTATATGACAATCTGATCAATAGGCATCTTTCATTCACTTAATTTTTCCTTGGTGGATAGTTAAACCAAACTTGTGACTCATTATTGATCTTACCCAGGGCTACTAATAATAATAGCTACCAATTATCTGAGGCCGAATTCAAATCCACAGTTTCCTGATTATATCTGTATTTGCCATACAACTTTGGTGGTAAGAAAAGGTGCCACAGGGAAGAGAGACCAGCAGTGAGAGATAAAAGATGTTTTGTGGTATAGAAAATACGATCCCTGAAAGCCTGCAGGCACAGTTGGGTTTGTGCATATTTATGTAGGGAATTTTTTTTAACCCCAAGATTAATTTCTTTATATAGAAAACTTATTTTTTGAATCCCAAGAGGAGTTCTGGAAGAGTGAAGTAGCAACATGGAAATCCCTTGTGCTTTGCACCCCTCATAGAGACTTGGTTCTCCCCAAAATATGCCAGAAACATTTTTTTCTGAGAGCAAAAAGTGTACAAAGAAAAGTTAGGAATGGAAAGAGGAAATGGGAAAAAAAATTACCCTATGTTTTAATGGCAACAGGCAAGGAGGGGAAGAATAGTTCTTAGAGACAATAATTTACTCAGCACAGCATCTGAAATTCTACTGAAGTGGGAGATTGAGCTGAAGTACCATCTTGTAGCTTGTAATTACACATACCTTCTTCTTACCCTAGCTTACCCCGCCCCGAGCCTAAACAAGAATACATTGATTTATAAACACTAAAACCTGGAAAAGCTGGGAGAGGGGGTGGGGTTACAGAGAGTAGGTTTTAAGAGTGGATGATGCCCTGGTAAACTCAAAGAGGGCTTTCTGTTTTCCCTCAGAGCCTTGATTCCAGATATCTGTGTTCAGTCTGGTTATGGTGATCTTTTCTGTGAGATTTAAGTGTACAACTGTTACTGGTGCTTGTGTTGACAAGAATGAGATTTAAACCACAGGACTCAACTTCATTCACTTCATAATGAAAGGTCAGAGGAAAATTTGGTTTTCTAAACATTTTAAGTGCAAGCAAATTCTTCCTATGAAAGACTTGGGCAAGGTGGGAAGGGATTACCATGTCCTCATTATTAGTTTTAAAACCAGTAAATCTATTTTTAGATTTAAGCAGAGTGAAATACTGAGAATAACACAAAGGTTATGAACTTGGAAGACTGCTAGGAGGGTGAAGCCATTGACTGAAATCAGGAAGTTCAGGTGAAAAGAGAGTTTGGGAGAGAAGAAAATGAGTTTGAGATGGTCAAGAAGTAGTTGGTGATGTAAGTCTGTAGGTTCAGGAGACTGAAAATGTTGGCTGCAAACCATCTTGCTAAAGAGAGTAATTAAACCGATGGGAGCTGGTGAAGTGATCAAGCAAGAACCCAGGATAGAGGCTTGGCTATTGGGTCTTTAGAGATCTGGTCAAAAATATGCAGTTACGTGATCTGTAATCTTCTGTGGACAATGCTATAAAATACCATCTATTTTAGCATATATATATATGTATATGTATGTATACACACATACATACACACATTTTTGTACTCTCCAAATTGAGATTGAATTATTGGTTAAGTATCCTGACAGTTGAGTCCAGCCTCAACTCAGGTTGTGTCCAATTTAGTTGGATAGCAGCAGAGCCTCCTTTAACCTAGTGCTAATGCAGCTGTGAATGGGCTGGGGGTGGGGAGGGGGGAGAGGGGGCTGTATGAAGGAAAGGAACTCCTGGAGCATCCAGTCAGGGGTGGGGAACTTGCAGCCGAGGCCACACGTGGCCTCAAGGCTGAAGGTTCACCACCCCTATAGACTTAAGCAATTGAAAACTATAGCAAGACAGAGGTTGACTGAGGTGGCTTGCACATATCAAAACCTGAATGTTGGAACAACAATTTCAGGTGTATCTGTAATTTTATGTATTCATGTGTCTTTATCTCCTACACATGCATACATTTTGCTTAGAGAGTTAACTGGTTTCATATGCAAATACTGGGTAGAGCATACAATAACGGAAAAGGGAGAAATGGTTATTGTGTAGTCAGTTATAATTTCTGGTAGCAGTACTAGGATTTTGAATTGAATTACTGCTTCCTTTCCAGCCAAAGGTTTTGCACATCAATGAAATGTCACTTTTGTATTCTGCGATCTAGCATTAGGAACCTGTGTGGGCTTGACACCCATGTGTTTTGCTTTTCTTTTTCTACCTGGTGCGTGGGCACCATGCCGCCTTAGCAGATGTGTGGTAGCACAGATCTGCCAGAGAACCAAAATGTGCACAACAGCAGTCTATGGAGAGCTTTTGTGCTGACTTGGCACAGGATCTCAGTGGGTTCTCAACCCTAGAATTTAAAATATATTATATTTCATCACCTGGAAACTATATTTGCAGTGGGGGGGGAGGAGCTAGGTGCCAGGCTTTTGGATGTTTATTTTAGAGTCGGGACACTGCATGGAATTATAGTCAAAATCCCAGACTGGTGTTCATCGGGTAGTAACTGTAGATCTTGACAAAAAGGTCCTAAGAACCTTAGCTTTCTCCAGAATAGTCCAATCATGTCCTGAAGCCAGAGAACACAAATGCATTTGCCACTCCTATCTCAATGAGACTCTTGTTTTTTTAATTTTTGGTTGGTTTTTAATATTGCTCATCTAGTCACCAATAAAATAAAATTTTATATGCTTCTCAGTCATATATTTTGGTTGTATAAAGAAGCATTCCAAGTAGAAGGGCATTTTGTCCATATACTTATTGCACAGCATAGCAGATACATGTTTGCTTCAATAGCCTCTGTTGCATTTTATGAAAGGTTCGTGGATGCTCTGGATGCTGAAAATGTTTTAAACGACTTAAGAAAAGCCATGAAAATAATTACCTCTTTGAAAGCTGACTTTAAGCCATCGTTAAGATGCTTTTTGCATAGCCGTTTGAAGAGGAGAGGGGGTCCAGACCTGTGATTTCACCAGTGTGAGGAATTCATGGTGTAGACGTGCCCTATACCAATGCAGATAAACATCATAAACAACACATCTGCAACTTAAAGCTTCAGAGAGATGCCTGGGCTACTAGCAGATTAAGTGAATTGACCTTGCCTATGTCAATATAACAAGTGTTTGCCAGAGACGGGACTTGAACTCAGATCTTCCTGATTCCAAGGCTTTCTTTTATCTAATGTGCCATGATACCTTTCATTTGATTCTTTAAACACACACGTATTTGTGTGTATGTGTAGGTATGTGTATGTTTATTTATGTAGAATATGTGTCTATACCCTTAAGAATTACACCTGGATATCTTATGTGTCACTTTAGAAGTCCATCCTTTATTGTTTTCCAAATTGAATGTATCAGTCTGAATACAATAGTACAGTTGCTTATTGGTCCAATTAAAGCTGGGCTTGATGTGTTTCAATAAGGTTTTCTTTTTTGTCTGAAGTGCTCCCTAAAAATCACAGAATATCGGGTTTGTCAGAGACTTAAAAGGTCTTCTATTCTAACCTATACCTGAGTTATATCCAATACCTCTCTACAACATATCTGATAAGTGTCCACCCAGCCTTTTCTTAAAGTCCTCGATGAGGGAAAACCTTCTGAAGCAGCCCACTGCCCTTTTGGATAACTAATCGTTAGAAAGTCTTTCCATATATATAAATATATATAAAGCCTAAATTATCCTCTTTGTTATTTCCACCCATTTGTCCCAGCTCTGCCCCCTGGGGATAAACAGAATATCCAATCTCTCTTCCTGGTGAGAGCTCTTCATATATTTGAAGATAATTAACATATCCCCCATAGTCTTTCCCAGACCAAATATGCCTCTTTCTTTCAACTGATCTTTATATGGCATGGACTCTCAAGGAATCAGGCACTATCTTCTATGCCAGGACTGAACACAATGCTCCTGATGTGCTCTGACCATAGGAGGATAATGACTTTCCTCATCTGAGCATTCTGCTTCTCTTAATGAAACCTAGGATCTAATTTGCTTTTCTTGGCTGCCTTATCACAGTTTTTACAACATGTCTACCAAATTAAAACTGGATTGTGATTTCTGTGGATAGAGGGATTTCTTAATCTTGGAATCTCAAATGCTGAGGAAATCATTGTTTTTTTCAAATGTTCAGGTATTCTCACTGTTGACTCGTAGTCCAAGTTGTTTCTTAAAGGCTTATTCAGATAGGTGGAGCATAAGGCTTCACATCTCATATATAGAAGGTTAAAGCTCAGAAGCTCCTTGATATGGAATTAGAATTCATTTTAATTTGTCATAAAATAATTCTGATTGGAATAAAATGCTATTCTTATCATCTTTGATGCCATCTTGTGTGACGTATGTACAGAAAGAATAGCTAGAACCCTGTCAAAGTATTGTCTCCATAATTCATTGTTGTGGTTCCTTTTTTTTCTCTTTTGCTTAACTGACAAAGGAGATAATTTAGCAAAGGGCAGGTTTAAGTAAAAATGGATGGGCGCTGAAATCACAGATGCATCTCTTGGGGGTGATAATTCATCCTAGATAATGATGGCATCTTTCAGATTGTCTGAATATTTATGTATTTTCTAGACACTGTATCCGTCTCGTTGTTCAAAGTATTAACCCCATTCAGGGCCGCCTGGGAAAGACAGAGGGAGGGCTGAGAGAATGTGAGAATTCTCTACTTTAAATCAGCTCAGTACACACCACTGAGCACCTATACTTGGAGGTTTGACTCCTTTTGGATGAACTGCATGTGTAATGGAAAGACTTTAGTGTGCTTTTCTGCAAATCAATTTTATTGGAAATTGACATTAGTTCTTTATGGCAAATTGAATAATGAGAAAGGGAAAAAAAATAACAGTAACAGGAGCATGAAAACAGAATCAGCAGTTGGAGTGTGGAGGGAGCTGCCCACAAGCACTGCACAAGAGCAAACTGAGTTGAATAAAGTGAATCAAAAGACATGTTAGATAAAAGACCAGTCTTGGAATCAGGAAGATCTGAGTTCAAGTCCTGTCTCTGGCAAACACTTGTTATATTGCCATAGGCAAGGTCAATTCACTTAATCTGCTAGTAGTCCAGTTTTGCCATACAACCAGTACCTCTTTGAATTACCCACTGTTAGTTTAACTTAGATGACCGGTCATCTGACTGGCCTAATGTTTTTAGCCATAGATCTATGTGTGATTATTCATTGGCAGGTAGACAAGTTGACCACAGTTCTACCCATGTTTCACTTATCAAGCAAAACAGATTGATCAGGTCTATTGTATTGCAGTATTAAAATAGACCGAGATTCAAGAATACTTCAGGAGGGGCTATGACTGTCCTGTTTTATCTACTTCTCTGTAATCAGATAGAACCGGACTTCTCGTTGGTACACGTTAGGAACAAATGCTGCTACCACTTGCCAGCCCACCCAGAAACAAAGGCAGTGGGCAAATGTCAGAGGTCTTGGCTGGCCCAGGCATTGCAGAGTGGTGTCTGGGAATTACAAGTGAGAAGGGCAGAAGCAGGTTGGCAATGAAATATAGTCATATTGAAGTCTGATTTGTTTCTTGTTGGTGCAACACAGCATATTCTTTGAGAGATTCCTTGCTTTAGGGAGGCAAGAGGACTGCCACGTGGTCATTTTTGCTCACAATGTCCCATAGGCACCTAAATCTCAACATAACCAAAAGAAAATTCATCACGTATTTCTCCCCAAACCCATCCCTCTTCCTCACTTCCCTATTACTCTCATCCTCCACTAACCCAGATTTACATCCTTGAGTCATCTTGAATTCTTCCCACTCCTCACTCAACCCCCCCCACACTATCCAATTAGTTGTTAAGTCTTGTTGATGTTACTTCCATAGCTCTCACATCTGTCACCCTCTCTTCACTCACATGAGTCCTTCAGGCCCTCATCATATCTCATCTGACCGATTGCAATAATTTCCCAATTGTCCCCCGTTTCCAGTCTCTTCCCCTCTCCATCCTATGCTCCACATAGCTTCCAAAGTGATATTCCTAAAGCACAGGTTGAACAATTTTACTCCCCTGCTCAAGGAGTTCTGCTGGGTCTCCTTGACCTCTAGGAACAAATATAAATTCCTCTGAAATTTGAAATCCTTCATAATTTAGTTCCAGGTCCAGCACTCTATTCACTGCAGCACCACCTAGCTGCCCAATGAAGGTCCTACTTTATTGCATAAGAAGACAAGAAAACAGCAGTGGTACTTAGATCTAAACTCTCCTTGGAGTAATTTTAAAATAATATCTGTGAGAAAGATTTCAATATACTTTGATTTAAGTAAGAGAGGGGCTTTAGTGAGTTGATTTATCACTGCTTTAAAACGTGTCTTGTGTATAAAAAGCATTGTCTCACTTTTTTTTTAAATTCACATGTCTAATTGTTCCAGAGACCATTATAATAGGATTTTTAAATGTAAAAATGAAGTATTTCCCTCCTCAACATTTCTATTTCTGATGAGAAATTGTTTATTAATGTTCAAAAGAATAATTGCTGATGAGCTATCAACTAGTCAGCTTATTGACTTTCTTGATCATAATCACCATCTATTCAGTAGTTTAATCATGTTGGTCACAAATCTGCTTCATTTTCATCCTGACTTTTCATTATCATCCATTTCTTTTCGATGTGTGGAGTTTTTCCATCTGACTTGATGGAGATTTTTGTGGGATACTGATAAAGGTGCTTAATTACTTTTGCTTATTATTTGGAAAAGAGATCTTTTCAGAATATGTATGTGTGTGTTGACATTCGATTCACCTAAACCCAAGTTAAGAAATGTTAAAGATGCACGTAAAACACAACTGTGACTGAAATAGTGTGGCATGATCAACAGAAGACTGACCTTGGAATCTGGAAGACCTGGCTTCAATCTCTGCCTCTGATGCATACTAGCTGTGTAATCGAGGGCAAATGAGTTCATCCCTCAGTTCAGCTGTTGTTGTTCAGTCATTTTTCAGTCGTGTCCAGCTCTTTGTAACCCCGTTTGGGGTTTTCTTGGCAAAACTGGAGTGGCTTGCCCTTTCCTTCTCTAGTTCGTTTTTTATAGATTAGGAAACTGAGGCCAACAGGATTAAGTGAGTTGTCCAGGATCTCGCAGCTAGTCAGTGTTTGAGGCCAAATTGGAATTGATGAACATGAGTCTTCCTGACTCCACTGGCACTATCCATTTAGCCACCTAGCTGCCAATCTCTCAGTGCTCAAAGGCAAGCTTTTAAGACTATAAACTTTGATTGAGTTGCCGGTCCACATGTGTGGAGGGCCTTCCATTTAGCCCAGGGATGGGGGCAGGGAGGAGGGAGAATCACAACCACAATCAAAAGACATCATTCAAAACAATTATTCCAAATGTATTTCTCTAATTAGTTTGAATTTCATGATTAAGAATGCATTCTAATCTTTTATCTAAAGGGTGGTGAATAGGGTTTTATGTGCTTGAACCCTAGACTCTACTTGCCTTTTTTGCCATTCCTTTTTTGCTTCTTATGAACTCTTTGACTTTAATAAGTACTTTTGGTTCTTTGTTGTTGTTGGAGATGCTTCTTAGCATACTAAGCAGCTCATTCCTCAGAAAAGTCTCTAAAGCCCTCAAAACATCAGTTTCCCTGTCTGTAAAATAACGACACTCAGAATTTGTGAGCACAGCTCTTCTAAATTCCTCCTGATTGTGTCTTCTTTCTCCTAACCACCAAGTTTTGGGGTGTTTTGACCATGCTTTTCCAAATAGGTTTTGTTCCATTCTATATTTTCAACAGAATTCAGGCTTTTCTTTTGTGGTTCATTCAGGAGAAATACTGGAGTTTTTATTTAAGGTAAACTTTTGAATAACAAAAATACAGAATCCATTGTTAATAGATCCTACATAAACAGATAATTCTGAGTAGTAAAATCTTCAGGAGAGGGGTAGCAGTGGCATACTACCTTCTTAAGAGGTTACTGACCCCCCAACCCCTATAAATTCCTCTTTGATGAGGAATTGAAATGAGAAAATAATAATTATAATACCTAACATTTATATAGTGCCTACTATGTGCTAGATATTGTGCTAAGTGCTTTACAACTATTCTCTCATTTGTTCCTCTCTACAACCCTGGGAGGTAGGTTTTATTATCCCCCATTTTATAGATGAGGAAACTGAGGCAAACAGATGTTGAGTGACTTGCCCGAGCTAACATAGGTAGTAAATATCTGAGGTCACATTTGATCTCAATTCTTCCTGACTCCAAGCCCAGCAGTGTATCCACTGTACCACCTAGCTGCCTATAAATTTGTGCTCCTAATAATATAATGATGACAGACTGTAGGAATCTGAGAACGAAAGTTTCAACTTCAGTTCTGGCTGTGATAGAGGGAGAGGGTGGAGGGAGAAAGTGCAAAAGAAATGGAAAACTCATTTTGGAAAATCCAAAGAAGTTTTAACTAGCTAGCTTTATGACAAAGTACTCATAAGCCATGGGAGGGAACGGTGGCTTCTCTCCTCTAATTCTTTGGAACAGGAAATATGGGCCTGGGTCTTTATTGGATGCTTCATGAGGATTCACTCGGTCAGGGTCTTAACCTTTTCTGTGTCATGGATGCCTTTGGCCATCTGGTGAAGCCTATGGACCACTTCTGGAGATGATGTTTTTTTTTTTAATTATTGAAGGAAATACTAAATTTCAGTTAGAAGTTAGTGAAAATAATAAAGATGTAATTTTTTCCATGAAAATTTGCTTTAGGGTATGGATCGTCTTTAGTCTTTCTTTGTACCTCTAGTGCTCAGCACAGTGCTTGGCACATAATGGGCTCTTAATACAAGTTTGACTGACAAAGATCTGAAATCTATTCCTGGATCCCTTGTAAAGTCTGTGGAGCCCAGGTTAATTGTCTATGAACTAGATTCATAACAAACATAAAAATGATTAAGCTACTAAACATATACTCTAATGATTACAATGACAAGAACAGCAGTAATCAAAATGGATGTCATTGATATTTATCATAGAGGTTATGACCTCCTAGCTCCATACTGCCAGTCCAAAAGACTTCTCTTTCTGTCTATCCAACACGGCTATTCTACAGATCAAATGAAATAAGTTCTATTACGTACTTTATAATGACATGATGTCATGCTAATGCAAGCTTTGGTACATGATGAAGAAGAAGAATCAATAAGGCAATTGGGTTTGAAATCTAAAGCTCCATCAAGCCCACTGCTCTGATTTTTCCTTTTGATGTTCCTGATAATGGAACATAGAGTTCTCAGTCATGCAGCCTCTACAATAATCCTTAATGTTCCCTATGGGAAGTTATCTTTTGTCAAGGACATTTATTTACTTTTAAAAGTGGCTTTTGATTTTCCCCTCTCTTGGGGATTTGATCTAGTATACGTGTGATATCCCATGTATTTAGAATTCCACAATGCAGATGCAAAACAAGGGGAGAGGGGGCCATCAGCCTTGTTTGAAAGTGTCATGACAGCACCATAATTATAAAAATTAAAAACAATATATCAGCAACAACTGTACATCTCTTTTGATGTTCTGTAATTATGACCAGTGATAGATATTATTGATTTTAAAGCAATTTAAAACCTACCCATGATCAGCTCTTGAGGAGCAATGTGCTCTGAAATTGCTTTGTTAATGTATCTATGTTATATTTAAATGCTTGAGGAATGTTTTTCAGCTAATAAAAAATCACAGTGTGTACTTGGGCATCCCTCACACTGCCTATTAGAAATTCATCGATCATAGCAAGAAATAACTTTCATGAAATTCCTAAAAGAATTTTGCAAGTAGTAATTAGCAACATAGACTCTGTACTTAGTTGTATGGCCCAAAAAAAGGGGGAAGAAGAGGCAGTGCAAATTGACAACAGTATCATTTCCACTGTATCCTGAGTTGAATTTCAGCAGTGGTCAGCAACTACGTGCCTTAAAAGCAACTGATGGTACAATGCTGAGCCTGGAGTTAGAAAGACTTGAATTGAAATTCCACCTCAGACATTTACTAACTGTATGACTCTGGGCAAGTCACTTAATCTCTGTTTACCTTGGTTTTTTTTTTTCCAACTATAAAATGTGGATAATAATAGCATTTACCTCACCAAGTCGTTGTGAGAGTCAAATGAGATAAAATTAGCCAAAAATACTTAGCACAGTGCCTAACATGTATTAGGTGCTATATAAGTACATAATCTCTTCCCTTCCCCCTGTTTCTCCCTCCATATCCATTGTTAGGATTTGTGAGTATAGAGTCACCTCCAACTTTTTAGCAATACAATATTTGATAAACAAATACTTAAGCATAAAGTGAGCTTTAAACATTTCTCCTTGCCTATTCATCGCTATATTTTTGCTTCCCAAAATAGTCATCTATTTTGGGGAAGAAAGAGGGAAATCAAAGAAAAGATTAGACTCTGCTCATGTGGATTGAATGGTAATAATTTACAATTTGTTCAGGTATTCCTCAATTAACAAGCATATACTTTTCCCAGCTTTTTGCTAATACCAAAAGTATTGCTATGAATATTTTGGCTTATCTGAGACCTTTGTTTCTGTTTTTCATCACCTTGTGGTATAGGTATAATACTAGGTTCATTGGATTAAAGAGTATGAAGAATTAAGAAATTTTTCTTACATAATTCCAAATTGTCTTTCTTCAGAAGGGTTAGAACAATTTCCAGCTTTCCTAACAGTATATTAGTGTTCCTGGCTTCTCACAGCCCCTTCCCCATTGCATCTTTGACCATTTTATAGATTTGATGGGTCCAAATTGAAATATCATTATTGTTTTAATGTGCATTTTATTATCATCAGTGTTTCAGGGCATGAATAAAAATGATATAGTTAGAATAAGAAGAAAAACTATGAATTTTGGGGAAATGTTTATTGGAGGGCTTTATTGGAATGTCCCAGGGACACCTGCTTGACCCTAAGCTCTTTAACATTTTTGTCAGTGATGTGGATAAAAACATAGATGGCACTTTTATCTTTAATAAGAGCTAAGACAGATAGGCAACACCGTAAGACTAAATTTTAGAAGTTCTTGATAGGCTAGGACATTGGGCTAATCTAATAAGCTAATAATCTAATAAGGAATAAATGTCAAGTCACACCCTTAGATTCGAAAATCAACTTAAAATTGCAAGATGGGGAGGCAGGAGGAAATATTGATGTGTCTGATAAAATATTTGGAATGTTGAATAGGCTGCAAGTGCACCGTAAGTGTGGTATGACAGCCAAGAAGACTAGTGTAATCTTAGACAGCATTATGAGAGACATAATACCTATTATGCCTTTATCATCTGAAGAAGTGATAATTATGTTATATTCTGTCCTGATCAGACAACATCAAGTATATGGTGTTCAGTTGTAAATGTCACATTTTGGGAAAGATGTTGGTAAACTGGAGTATATTCAGAGGAAGATAAAAAGAATGGTTAGCCGCCTATAGTTCATGGCATGTCAGGATAAGTTGAAGGGAATGGAAGTGTTGGATGTAGAGAAGAGAAGTTGGGGGGCATTGAAAGCTATTTTCAAATATTTCAATGGTTGTAATGAGGGGGGAAAGATAAAATTAAAAAAGGGAGAGAGATTAGATTTGTTCTGCCTGTCTTCAGAGGGCAGAATTAATAACAATGGGTAGAAATTGCAAAGTAGTAGATTTTGCCTTGATGTAAGAAAAGATTTTCTAACCCTTAGTCATCCAAAGGTATAATAGGCTACCTGAAGAGGTAATAGGTTCCTGTCACTGAAGATCTTCAATTAAAGGTTGAATACCACAGGAGAATCTCATAGAAGAGATTCTTTATCAGAAATGGGTTAGACTGGCTTGCCACTGCAGTCTAGTGAGTTGAGTTATATCTCAAATTCAGTATTCAAATGGATCTATTATCTCATCAGTATAAATTGTTCCCACCAGTGGTGTAGATTACAGCTGATCCATAATCCATCCTTGCTCATCCTGTGTGACTCTTGTCCATGTCCTCCAATAAACTCATTTACAGGAGGTCCATCTAACATGCTGGGGACCTTCCTGCCAGCAGATCACATGGACTGTCAATCAGTTACTTTTCACTTTTATATGTGACTATATTTTCTTCTTCAATCATATTTTTCTTTAATGACATGATTTCCTCCACTTTGAAGTTCCTTATTTGCAACACGTTGTAGTCCTTCTTTATTCTCAATATATGTTCATTCTATGTGCTTCCTTGTCCTCTGAGACTCTTTTTTAACTCTTTAGAGACCATGGTATTCCATGACTTATAGCCATATAGAAACACTGTGGCATCCATATGATAATTAAACATTATTGTTAAAGGTACGTGTATGCAGATTTTAAAAATACAATTTTATCCTCATAAAATTATGAGCTCAGACTATATCCAATAGTGTGATTTTTGCATAAACATCTCTCTCTATGAAAATATATTCACTGTAAGTCATTTGATGTATCTAATGATAATCTTATTTCAGAAAACGTTCTAATGGCTGTTCCTTTGAAACTCATAGGTTGTAGTTGTTAATATTATAACATTTCAAGAATTCAGTACATTGGGCTATATTTTTCAAGATTCAGAAAATAACCTCTCCCCCAGATTTAGCACCTCAGTAATTTGAATAGCACACATGCTGAGAAGCAGATTGTGTAAGAGGAAGATGTATTTAACCACCAGAGCATCTTTCTGACCAGACAGAATTTCCTGTGATGTTTCTTTTTAAAGAAATTCCTATCTGACAAGGTAAGAGGTGATTAATTTGCTGAATGACAACAGGAAACTGTCACCAGTGGCTGTACACTGATTATTCTATTCATTATTAAGTCAGCGACTCTCATTAGTATGAACATGAAAACATTTAATTTCCTGTCATTTAGAATCTGCACCTGCATTTCTCTTTGCAGAAGTACCCACCTTTCAGTCACAAATGGTAGTTTTCATGGTGTTTTTGCTTCCCTCACCTCCTTGATCTCAGATATTATATTCATGTAGAAAATAAGGTTGACACCTTCTCTAATAAGCATAAACTTGCAAATGCTGCCTCACTGTTTATTGAGGAACTTTTTAAATAGGTTTTCAATGAAACATAAGACATAAGTCTGTAGCCAGAGAGGAAAATCAGCAACTAATAGGCCCAACTTGTAAACATCATCAGCAATGTTATTGTATCTTATTCTAAGTAAAAGCAGCAGTTTCCTGATTAGAGCAAGTGACCTGGATTGCACAAAAGAGCAATCACTGTGACCTTCAACAAATTTTAATGGAATATGTTTTTCTCCTTTTCTTTTAAGAATGAGTTAGTTTAGCTTTGAAATTTTGTTTTCACATTTATACTAGTCTGTCAGAGGAGCAAAGTGGAAACACTGAAATGTAAGATGAATAGAATGTTGCTAACAGAACCCACGTTAGGAAAGGAAGTAGCAGAAACTTCCCTGATTATTCATCTGATCTTGCAGGGACTTATAGATGAGGATATATCAAGTGAATGGCCGCCATTGTAGTTGCCTGTCTGAGGTGAAGTGTCTCTTTTGGGTGATAGATTTGTTATCCTCTTGTCCACTTTCTACAATGGAGAAATTGAACAAATTAAATACATTATTAAAGTGGTAAATGGTGGGCCTCAAAACCTGTGCCAGGAGCACTGCTCTCAGGACCATGAGCCCTTTATGGAGTTATAAGTCTCCATGATAGATCAATGCTGATAAAAATCCCCAAGGAAGGTAACTCTCCTTTTCCCTCCACCAAAGCACACTCACAACTCCTGGGAAAATGATGATCGCATTAGATAATGTATACAAAGTCCTTTATATACCCTAAAGCACTATACAAATATAATAATAATAATAATAATAACAACAATGATAACAACAGTAAGTGACAACAATAACAACCAAAATAACAATGATAATAGCAACCAAAACCACAGGCATTGATGACAAAATTTCCAGCTTTGTGGAAGCAAGCTCTGCTATGTAGAACCAAATGTCATTAGAATAAACACAACGGGGCGGGGGGGGGGGGAGGGGGGGCAGGCACATACTCAGAAGTTCATTTCCATTAGTTTAGTGCAGAGTTGCAAGCTTCCTTTGGAGCTGTCCGTGGTTCTGACTTCTGACTGTGGCTCTCAGCTTTGCATCACTTAACAATGCCCTTCAAATTCCTGTCTTTTGGCAGCGCAAGCTGAGAATTTTATGTCAAAAAGAATGGGTAAATAGACAACTCCTGCCTGTATCAGCTATTTCCAAAACCGGAGACCTGCCAATGACTATGACCTCTGATGTCCCTGCCTTTCGAAACCATACCATTGTCTGGGTTTGTCCCTGCTTAGACCTTGGCCACCATTTCTCAGCTCGAGAGAAAGTAGATGACTTTTACTGAGTTTCCAAATGATAGCAATTATATTTTGTAACATTCAGAAATCATGTTTAAATGCTGAGCAGCATAAACAAGGTCTTGAACATGCACACGTAACAAATTATAACCTTTTTACAATGTAACTTCTTCCCTTAATATCTTCTTCAGGCTCTTTCTTTTCAATTCATACTAAATAGCCTACTGGTTTAATAATTTCATGCCTATTTAGCACCAAGCAGTATTAACACGTCTCCAAAACAACAATCTTCTCAGTACCCAAGTGACTCCTTAATAATAACATAGGTGACTTTACAAATAGATTTTAGAATCTTAAGGATAAATTTTAATGTGATTCCATGACTTAAAAGATTTAGTGTGTCTATCAAAGTGTCTGCCTATTTATTAATAGACAAGCACATAATGAAAGAACCAAGGACAATACAAAAATAAACTTGTACCAACTTTACCATTTAAGATCTTCTAGATTTTGCCTCTTATGCAAATTTCCCCTATCATTAAGTCCCTATTTCCCATTTCAGGAAGGAAGATTTAAAATTAAATAGCCTGGTTATAGTCTTTCCTTTTCCTGAAGGTATATTACTTTGGACGTCAACTCATCCTATAGGTTTCATAGGTTGTGCTATTTCATCTTTCCACAACTATTGGGTCATGAATTTCTGTATATATATCTATATCTATACACACACACACATATATATATATATATATATATATATATAGGCAGCTGGTAGAATTGGGAGCACAAAATGAATTCCTTACAATGTAAGATTTTATTATTCAGATAGTTTTTCTGTTGTCCTATTGGAAAGGTAATATGTGCTCTCGCTATGGAGGTACATTGATTTGTGGAAACTATAAAAGAACTACTCATTAAATGCTATCTTAGGGCTTTCATTGGTATCCTTATAGTCTGAATCTGCATCTGCAATGAAAATATAGTTGCAAAAGTGAATCACTGAGAGACAATGAATCTGATGCTTAACTTATCTACTCACTGAACTAGAAAACAGGAAAGCAGATTTTTTTTGGTTCTAGATTCTGTCACTAACTAGCTGCATTGACTAAGACATGTCTTTTCTCCTCTCTGGTCTCTGTTACTCCCTTTGTAAAAAAAAAAAAAAAGGAGTTTGGACTTGGTGGTCTCTTTTCTAGGTCTATAGTTCTTTCATTCCGTTCTTATCATAGATTCATAGATTTAGAGCTAAAAAAAGGGACCTTAGAGGTCAAGCCCAGTTACCTCATCTTGCACATGAAGAAACTAAGGCACAGAGAGATTAAGTGACATGCCAAGTGTCACACAGCTACTAAGTGCTTAAGGTAGGCTTTAAACCCAAGTCTTCTTGACTTCAAGGCCAGTGCTCTATCCACTACCCCATGCTGCCTCAAAGTACTTGGCCGAACCTTGTTCAGTTAATGAATAATTCACTTGTTAAAGACATTTTAGCCTCATGTTAAGAATAACCTAAATGAACTGGAAGGGTTAATGTAATTTTGAACACCCCCCCACACACCGAGAGTAGCTTTGTTTTTTTGTGAGATCTGGGCCGTTGATATTTATGCCATCAAAGTACTAAGGCACATTCATGTGCCACAGTCTAGTCAAAATATCCAGCTGGTTCTAACTGTTCAGTTTTCATGCATGTGTTTTTAATCATTTAGATGTATATTTTGAACCTGTAGTCAAAGAATAATTAAATATTGCCCATTACTTGAAAAGGCATCCATTCATTTTATCTCTAATTTATAAATATCTATTTACATAAAACAGTTACTTGCATAAAGGCAGAATGAAAAGCCTTTTTTAAATATAAATACTCATTACTTTTCTTGTAGTGTTGATATGAAGATTAGAGTCCAAAAATCATTAGTCATTTGGGAACTGTGCAATTCTGCAGTAAGAAACTTGTTATAGCTTTGGGAAAGGGTAATATGAGGAATGTAGTATTGGCTTGGAGTATCTATGATTCCAGGAAATATCTTTAACCAACTCATCTGGCTTTCAATCGTAGCTGAAGAAATGTTTTGCTTGAATTGATAGCTCAAATATGAAGTACTGTCAAAGTTTCTATGCCTGTAGTGAATTATCAGGGTCTGCCATCTAAAAAAAAAGTTGGAGTTCAGCACCCATGGACCTGACTTTGGGTGGCATGAGCTGCTATCAAGTGATAGGATCATGGTGTTTAGAGGTGAGTGGGCCCTAGAGATCATGATGTCCAATCTATTATCTTTGATAATCAGCATGAAATTGTACTAAACCACATGCAGAATCTGTGACCTTTCTGTTAAAGGACCAATACTGAAATGCTTTTCTATTGACTTGGCATAAGTAGTTATTCTAAGCAAGAAGAGGAATAGCTTTTTCTTTGTCTGATTTTAATCTTTGTAATTCTTTCATTAAAAAAAATCTAACATGTCAGGGAAAATGGGAGATGGAAGGGTTGACCCCTTAAACAAGAAAATTTGGTAAAAAAAAAAATGGGATGTGCTCTCAAGATTAGCAAATGTGTCCAAAGAAAGAGAGGCAAAGAGAAACTTCTGTAGGAGTCTTTTGATGTTGATGTCAGAGAAGGGATTTCAGGAAAACATGACATGGGCAATGGGGAATGAGGCTCATCATCTTGGAAGCCAGTTTTGGAAAAGTAGGAAGAAGCAAAAGGTAAGGAACTGATAGAAAGGAGAGCCTGGTGACTATGTTATGGGAGGCCTTGAGGTCATGTCACTGCAATGTCAACCAAGGGTCCCACTTCATTACCTGCTGCTTGACTAGATTGGGTTTACTTAGTTATTTTCAAGCATGGGCAAAGGAAAATCTCAAAGAAAGTTTAATTCTTAACTCAACTTTATGATGTACCGGGTTATTTGTGCTTTGGAAGTCGGAGACCTTTAAAGCCCTCTAGAGATCCCAGGGTCGCTGTGTGACTGGTTTAAGAGTACAGAAATAACAGTGGAGTCCTGAGAATGTCTTGTATGCTTAAGCATTTCAAGTACTTTGGTATTTATTGACTTATTCTAAAATGGGGGTTTGTTATCATAACTCTTCAGTGAGGTAGGTATGCAGGCAGGACAGATAGAACAACCGTTATTTATTTTAGTACTCCAGTATTGAAAGAGATGAGATTTATGATATTATTGACATGGGTTTTCCAACAGTACAGATTGCAACCCACTCATGACTTCTTAATCTGCATGATTCCTAGTCATGTCCTCTGTTTAATCTTCCATAGGGGTTCACTTAACATGCTAAAGAGGTTTCTCTTGGTTTCTTGGCATTAAATGAGTACTAAATGCAGGCCATGTCTTTTTTTCAGTGCCATACAGTGTTTCTGACAGTTGTACTTTTTGGTGGAAGGAAGAAAATAGATATGATACATGTCTCTTGAATGCAAATAATTCGATTCTGTTACAATTGCAACACCAGTAAATATTACAATTGTATGTTAATATCTAGAACAATAGCTGCTTTTTGTTCCACTAAAGTACACAAAATTATAACTTCATACCTTTTTACATTTCAGGAAAGGGAAATAATGGTTTCTCAGTAGCTATTAAATGCGGTTGGACACAGTATGCCATTCCTCAGAGATATTAGTTCCAGCATAAATGTATCAAAAATGTACAGAGACTTTAAAATGTCATTTTAGCAATTCAGGAAAGAAGAAAGGTAGAAATTACACATCTGAAACTTCATAAAAACCCAGCCAGTGTACAGAAACATTTTTCACTGAACAAAAGGTTCTCTTTTTCATTGACAATGGCTGGATTCTGCCAGAATACTTGAGGATTTAAATAGCCAGTGAGCCTGTCTTCCTTCAGGACCTTTTATGTAGTAACACGTTTTTAAACCAAGCAGGGATGATGCTTGGAAATACCACTGCTAAAGTGTGGAGATATTAGTGGTACTCGGTGGGTGCTGAATAGGAAGAAGCAACATCATGCATTTTGGGCTGTGTTCCATAGCTCCTCCTATACTTCTGTTGACAATTTCTCGTAATTTATGAATTCACATTCATTTCACCCTCATTTACTTTCAGCTCAAGGTACGCTTTAGTTGCCCCTACTCAGCCCCCACTGTCCCTGTTCTCCCAGTCAGACTGCAAACCCATCTTTAACATACAAAAGTCCACACACGTTTCATATCTTCTCTGTAATATAGTTAAAAATATTGATTGTCAACAGTCTTCAAATGTGTTCACAGAGGGGGAAAAACACATTAAGTTACACACCATTGATTTAGAATTGGTAATAATGTAGAAAAGATTCCTCATTGAGTAAATAAAAAAAAGAAAATGAATTATAATAAAAGCTAGCATTTATATAGCACCTACTATGTGCCAGGCATTGTCCAACTATTTGATCCTCACAACAACCCTGGGAGGTTAGTATGACTATCATCCCCATTTTACGGTTGAGGAAACTAAGGCAAACTGAGGTTCAGTGACTTGCCCAAGGTCATAGGACTAGTAAGTATTTGAGTCTGGATTTGAATTCAGGTCTTCCTGACTCCAGGCCCAGCACTCTATCCACTGTTCTCACCAAACTGACTTCTGCAGTTATTTATTTCTAACAAAAAATGTTTAGGGTCTTAACAGAAAGGAGTGATTAAGTTTAAATTATGAAAAAAAAATCAAAGGTTTGAATATGACTTTGAATTCTGGATGTATCAGTCAGTTTTTCCATGATAAATACTTTTATGATTATGATCTTACTATGTAATATAGAGAAGTCAAAATTTAAAATATTTTTATTTCATTAACTTATTTTATCCATTGTGGCATAGTAGACAGAGTATGAGTCTTGGAATCAGGAATGAGTGGGTTTAGTTCCTGTCTCAAAAATGTATTGACTGTGAGATCCTGGGCAAGTCATTTAATTCCTCTGAGCCTCATCTGTAAAACAGGGTTAATGATAGCACCTACATATAGGGTGACTGTGAGGCTCGAATGAGGTAATATATGTAAAACACTTTGCTAGTAAAGTTCTACATGAATATGGAATACTATTTTATACGTTTGTTCAATATGTATCATTATCAAAAGCAAGCAAACTGCGTTTATTTAATTTTTGTGATTCATTTCTTTAAACATAGTCTGTAAATTAGATGTTGAATATTCTGATTGAATATCCTGAATTGGTGAGATTTGCCTATACATTGGCTCTTATCTGAAAGTTAGAATTCTCTTAAAAATGCAAAAGAAAATATGAGTATGTGATTTAGTAAAAATTTAAATAATAAATAAACATGTAAAATCCTAATAGGGAAAAACCAGCAGTCCATTTTGGCTAGAAAGGAGGATACATGAAGGAGAATAATTTGAAATAACTCCAAAAATGGAAACGATAATAGCTGATATGTTTCTTGAATAATAGATGTATTTAGAGGTTACCTAGTTGAACTCTCTCATTTTTCAAATGAGATAAATGAGGCTTAGAGGCTTGGCCCAAGTGGAATAGCTGATAGTGGCAGAGCCAGGTTCATGATTTGTGATCTCTATCCCACCTTTCCTACTTGCACAGTGGTGCTCTGTTAAACATGGAAGCATGCTCCGGAACAGCAGCCACTTTGCTTCCAAAATGGCAGGCCTGGCCTAGGACTGACTTCCCAGTAGCTCTAATACTATAGCTTCTTTTGAGCTCGTTCCCATTAGCTAATGCCACAGGAATTAGTCAAGGTTAGAAGAACCCCATATTTATGGGTTTTTCCAGATCCCATGCCGAGTTATATGGAAAGTTAAGCTTGGCTAATCTTTCAAGGTGAACCTCTCCATTCCTCCACCACCTGCCAATGCATATATTCAACCCATGTGCAGCATAGTGGGAACATTATTCCGGGAACACAATCCAGACTCAACAAGCAGAACATTTGTCAGTTCTTAAAGCTAACCTTTCTAAACTCGCTTAGGCAAACACATGGAATTCTGTAAATCAAGCTGTCTCCTAATGAATCAGAACATTAAAAAATATCATCAGGACCTTCTCTGCATAGCGATCCAAAAAGCTGTAGGTTAAAAAAAAAAAAAGAAAAAGAAATACATTCCCCTAAGTCAGTTTTCCTGCCACATCAACAAAGTATCAGAACTACCAGGTGAAAAGTATTTTTAACCAGTCATTTTTCTAATACTTTGTGCCAAAATTCTCTAGTATTTTCACTGAATTTAACCATTCTTTCTTCTCCCCTTTGCCCTGTCAATTCCTTATGGGTTAAACTGGTTTCCATATGTAGATATCACCTAAAGTGTTCTCTATTCAACTCTACAATCATGATCAAGCATCTACTATGTACAGAATACTATGTAAGACACTAAGGATACAAAGTAAAAACCAGGAAAAGGAAAAAAAAAGAGAAGAGAAATCCCCTGCCCTCAATACCTTAGATATTATTCTTTCATGTCAATGTGAGATTAAGATTAGATATCCCAGAGGTCTGAAGCATTTTAATATCCTAACAAGCTAAACATATATATTAAACTATTTATGAAATTTCTCCTCCTTTTCCTCATTGCAACTTAGGGTAATTATATCAACCTAAATCATTTGTTAAGCTGTCACTACAAGCCAAGCACTGTGCCAAGTACTGAGATTACAAAGACAAAAATGAAACTGGTCGCATCCCCAAGAATTTATATTCTCTTAAAGAAAGAGACGATATGTATGAATCTGTGTGTGTGTGAAAGAGAGAGTGTATATAGACAAACATATGCATGTCCATATGCATGCACTAGCCTCTGGTGAGATAGGAAAGACTTAATGTAGAAAATGGCCCTTGAGCTGAGTCTAGAAAGAAATTAGGGATCAGAAAAGTGGAGCGAAGAAGGGAAGTAGCACACTCTTGGCACTGGAGACAGTCAGTGCAAAGGCAAGGAGACCAGAGAAGTAGTGTTGTCTAGGAACAGTATGAAAGCCAGTATGGTGAATGTTGAGTATTTGAAAGGGAGGAATATATAATAAGGTGTGGAAAGGTAGTGTAAGGCCAGATTGTAAAGGGTTTGGAAAGTCAAACTGAGGAGTTTGGATCCTAGAGGTCATAGGGGACCACTGGAATTCATTGAGGAAGAGAGTAACAAAATCAGGCCTCTGCTTTGGCAGCTCAAGAGAGAATGGCTGTTGGGGCAGCTAGGTGGCACAGTGGATAGAGCACCAACCCCGGATTCAGGAGGACCTGAGTTCAAATCCAGCCTCAGATACAAAAACACTCACTAGCTGTGTGACCCTGGGCAAGTTACTTAACCCCATTGCCTAGCCAAAAAAACAAAACAAACAAACAAAAAAAACCGAGAGAATTGATTGGAATGGGGACAACCTGGAGGCAAGGAGAGCAATTAGGAGGATATTACATTAGTCCAGAGGAGAGATCATGGGCACCTGAACTTGGGTCGTGACTCTTTGGGTAGAGAGAAAGGGGTAGAGAGAAAGGCATGGCAACTAGAGCTGTTGGGGAGGTCTAAGCAGCAAGACCCCCAGTCCCCTAGTTTTATAGATGTAGAAATAGAAGTATGAGAAGGAAAGATAAATTATCTTAGCTACTCATTTGAGGAATTAGATGTGCTTTGCCCTCATTGACTAAAATACTTACTTTTCTATTCTAGTCATGTTTTTATAAAACCAACTCTGTGGCAACATTTGGCTTAGATTCTGGCAAATCACAGTTAGTATTTCAAGAGATATTATTTTTCAGGGCTTAAAAAATGCTAGAATATAATGCTATATTGTTTTCAATTAGCCAAACTCAGATCTTCCTGAATCCAAGGCTAGCTTTCTAGTTGCTATTCAGTGTTGCCTTCCAGAACATACTAATATTTTGTCTTTGAGAACAGGTACTGTATTTAACTCATCTTTGTATCTCCCTAAACCATTGTGCTCATAAGGGCTACTCAATAAATATTTTTTTATTGAATGAATGACTGCCAAAGTCAGTTCATAGCTCAGGCACGAATTTAGAATATCTTTAGTGAAAGTGTAACAGAAGCTTTTTTAACCTTGTAAATATGCAGTCCATCCTTTTATTCCATGCTGTGTTAACTGGCAATGCCAATGTAGCAGGCACATGGTGATACAATGTTGGTAAGTAGCACAGTTCATGTATAATGTAGGATTTGAAAACCAGCATATGTGCTGAATTGCATTAGTATTCAACGGGATGATGCTGCTAATAGACTGCTACTTTGATATCATGAATATGTAATATTTTTGCAAAAATATGACATAACCATCCTTCAGGAGACACATTTTGCACTTTTATTTAGGTTCCTGAAGATAAATGCATTGTGCATTTAACATACATTCAAAAAGAATGGTGGAAATTATAGATGGGGAAAAAAAACCCTTTAATCACCTGTTCCCACGACTGGAAGAACAATCACTTAAAACATCTATTTTCCATTTGCAGAGCTTGATCCATTTGCCTGTTTTGCTTGAGAGAACCAAGCACAAACTACACAAATCACTCCAATAAGAAGAACCACATGGTACAAAAAGAAAGTCTGACATAAGCCGTTTCTGTATTCTGGTTCTCGTTTCCTCTTCTATAAAATTCAAGAGTCAAATTACATGAACTCTACAGCCCCTTATGTCCTCACGATAGGATGTCCTCATAGAAAATCCACGGAATCATCATTGTAGGAAAACTTATATTCTGATATATTCTGTCAATATATGCTTTGAAAACAGATTATTCTGATTTTAATGTAGTTTGATATTAATGTAAACAAAAGTTGTTCAATTAAAAACCACTTTCTCATGAGAATATTAATTCACTTATAGATTTTGTATTACTAGGTAATTTTAAAATATATTCTTCAATTAACTAGTAAGACCCAGTGACTCATTCTGATCTATCCTGCTAGCAGAGTTAAATATTTAACATTAATGTGGCCATGCTGCTCTCTCCACATTGAATTCAAGGGAACTAGAAAGGAAAATTAAACTATTTTTTATCTAAATTCCAAGGTCCTCCAAAATTTGCTTAAGTAAAACATTATATAAAGACAATGGGATTATTATAAGAATTTATGAGGTCTTGAGATGGTATATTATTGAATTTGCTTTCAACTACTCAGAAGAAAGATATACTATACATCCATAGCATCAATGTTGTAACTAGGGTGGGAACAACTGAGGCTTTATCTCCAAGGTCCTGTATGTTAGAAGCCTCACAAATTTATACCCAGTTAGCTTCCTCCCCTGCTTCTCTCTGGCTGGTGTCATTCCCGTGAATGGCCTCAGGTTCCCAGGGTCTCCTTGAACAAGCATAGATGTCACGGGACATAGGCTGGTGGCCATAATCTCTCCACACAGGTCAATGCCACTGTCTCCCTTCTTCTCCCTCCTATGATAGCTGATTTCAGGGCATGTTGAGGGCTGCATGCCCCAGGTGCCACTTTGTACTTCTTTTTCTGGGTGCCAAAATGAAAAACTATATATACACCTTTAAGACAGCATTACTATTGATATCCACGGTATTAGCTCCGCATCCTTCTGTGGCATAACCAGAGGGCAGAGTGTAATAGTACCAACAGCAACTCTGTACTTCCTACAGTTTTTGAGTATTTTGGGAGCAGGGATGTTTAGTCATCAAAAAGTGGGCTAAATCAACTTCAAATAATGTTTTGCACATGCTTTAGATGCCAGTTAGAAAGGAAATTGAAGAGAGAGATTGTTGTGTCTCAATTGCCCAATATTCCATAAAAGTTAGATCAATGTGAACATCAAGCAAATGCCATATTCTGGAAAACGATCATGGAAGCAGTAATCTACAAATTTAAACCTTGATTTGAGGAGTTTAAAGAATAAAAGATAGAATATTCCTTTTTATGTCCAAATATTTGCCAAGTTGGAGAGTTTTCCTTTAATAATTTTGACAAACCACCCATCGTCACTATCATTTATGCTTCCGTGAACTGGCAATTCTATTTTTTTTAAAGGACCATGAGATTAGTAGATCAATTAATATTCTGGACATAAAGTTAGATTTTAGCAAAGCACGTGGCACTGTCTCTGATGCTATTCTTGTGAACAAGATGGAAATATGTGGGCTCTACAACTAGTAGGTTTGGGAAATGATTGAATGAATAATCATCAAGTTGATGCCAGGCACTTTTTGACTCTTTTGGACTTCCTGAAGGTCTACAAATATGACATCAATACCCCATGTTTTGTGAGATCTTGACATTTTTGCATTCGATACTGGCCAGTGCTTTCAAAAACCTAGTTGTATAGAAAAAATGTAAAATGATAACCCTTTAAAAAAAATTTGACACGTCAAAGCAGGAACAGAGAACTATTCAAGACAATTCCTGTCACTCTTAGTTATCTTGTACTATTTTATTTCAAATACGGAAAAGAAAAAAAAATTCCAAAACCTTCAGGTGAAAAATACTGTTATATTTTTATTTATATCATTCACCAGTGTGATTAATTTTTAATGGTGATATTGACACTGACCATGCTGTTTCAATGCATGACATTTTTATTGGGTTGTTTTTTTTTTTTTAAAGGAAAAAAACAGCCTTTCTTTCCATGTCTTTTCAAAAGTTTGAGGGGCTTTTTTGGAATGTCAGTGCAGTACTAGTCATCCAGTTAAAAAGGGAAAAATCCTTTAAATTCAGATACTTCCTGAAGTCTACATCTTTGCTAATGGACACAAACTTGATATATATTAATAATCACCCCAAACAAAAGAACAAATATTTTCTCTTCCATTGTCTCCCTTAACACAGCTGTCTTGTCTCTATTCATTTCCTTGTCAGTACTGGTTGCCGACAGAGGGAGGCTTATGTCTTTGCAAGTCTGTGCCCAGATTGAGCTCTACAAAAAGGCAACGGTAGGCCTTGATCTTAAAAGGAGCCATAGCATGGTTCCTCCCTCATGCTAGGCACAAATATTGATATTTGATCAATAGGACAGCCTTTAGACTATCATCAAAGGGAACTGAGGAAAATGCCCAAATTCATAATCTTCAGAGAGAGGACCTACAGTTTAAATGCCCATTGGGCCTGCAATTTGTCCAGACTCATGCACAGACCCTCTCAGATATGTGAGCACCATTCTGAAGCTTTCCAAGGGTTTCATGCTTTGGTAGGTGAGACCAGGATATAACTGGTCCTTTCAGTACTTCAGTAACTAGATGCCCTTGGATTTAAGCCAATGGGGGGACCTGATTTATACTGAGTTCAGATCCATTGTGGACAATGTAGCATGGACCACCAATAACAATGTGTTTATTTCCAAAGACTCTACAAACACATTGACATTTCTCTTCCTTCAGTGTAATAAGATAAAGCAGTTAAGTGTAGCACTAATGAAATCAAAAGGACATCGCTTATGTCTTCAAACTTCCAGTCTAATGTGCTGTGACTTAGAAAACCTAACCTACTGGAAAATAAATAAATAGACTGATAGGTAAATTAATAAGTAAGTTACTTGGCAGGTAAACAAACAAACAAATGAAAATAAAAGCCAAGCTGATGAGATTGTTTGAAACTAATGAAATCATCTGCATCATCTGGAACTGAAATCTTTTTTATGTTCATTAGAAAATCCCTTTGCGATCTGTTATTTAAATATAGCTATATTTATTGAGAGTTAGGTCAAGTTTAAGGACTGATATTTCTCTCAGATAATTATATTAAGTCCACCTTCCCAGAATATCGTATTGCCCCTGAGTTAAATGAGCATTCCAACACGTCTACCTTTCTCACAATTCTCAGTTTCCTGCTGTAAGCAATTCATATGTCTGCATAAACACAAATACAGTATAAATGAAAGGTATTATACTCACGATTAAATATATTTTCTAATACAAAGTTCATCATTTCATATGATGCTAGAAATCATGACTTAAGAAATTCCATTTTCTTAGAAAAAGAAAATTTTCTCCTTTTTAGCTTTAATCCTCATAAATATTCAGTTGTGGATATTTTGTGGCTTTCTATGAAATAGAAAGGATGTTTCTCAGTTTCCTAAAAACTCAGAAATACTGGTGCATGCAGAATAAACACGAAAGGCCCAAGACCTTGCTATCTTCTTTAATTTCACCTTGAATTTTATGATAGCATTGGAATACCTATTCTTTTCCTAGGGCAGTGAGGTTTAATGGAAGAAGAAGATGATGATGACGATTCATGCACTGTTCATTTAGCCCAAACCCTGTTCTATTTCCTGGCCATAGCTGATTAATCTGGGCCAGATTGAACTTTGAAACTCTTTCCATTCGTCCCTTAGGATTACTAATAGGCTCTCAGAAGTAATTGGGAAATCCACTAAGTATAGGAGTATATCATCCCATGGCTAGAAGGGATCTTAGGCATTAGTAATTAGTTCAAATCCAACTTATTTAATACATGAGGAAAATGCAACCCAGGAAGAAGAAATCAGAGGTTCGTAGGATTTGGTGCTGCAGAAGAAGCCTAACAGATCATCTAGGCTAACCGCATCATTTTACCAATGAAGAAACTGAGGCTCAGAGATCTTGGACAACTTGCCCCAAGGTCATGTATCTAGTGCTTTACAGAACCCAGAGTAGAACCCAGGTATTCTGACTCCCATTCCAATTTTCATCACTGTAAGTGTGTGTATTTTTTCATTTTAGTTATCGTATGGCTGTATTGCAAACTTTATACATGGTTTGGAGCCTCTTAGAAATGAAAATTATACTTGACAACAAGCGATAACAAATCATCAAAGTTCTTTTTCATACTAGAAAATAATTTTAATTAATAGCATAATTACATAAATTACTTTTGTTTTTTCATACTTTAAGGTTGAGCTTATGTTCACAAAGCAATGGCTATGTGGAAACAGGGAGGAATTTTAAGGTTAAATAGGACTGCGACTTGTCATGCTGTGATACCAGTAGAGCCCTGTCTCTGCTAAGTAATGATTTTGAGTTCAGAAACTAGGTTCCCCTAGTTCAGGGGTGGGGAACCTGCAGCCTCGAGGCCACATGTGGCCCTCTAGGTCTTCAAGTGCGGCCCTTTGACTGATTCCAAACTTCACAGAACAAATCCCCTTCATAAAAGGATTTGTTCTGTAAAACTTGGACTCAGTCAAAAGGCCACACGCAAGGACCTAGAAGGCCACGTGTGGCCTCCAGGCCGCAGGTTCCCCACCCCTGGCCTAGTTAGTTGGATTGGTCCTGGTAGCCTGTGTAGTCTAGCTACAGCAATTTCCCCTGGATCCTCAGATATTTGAAGAGGACTTAATCCAGCTTCCTCTAGGGAAGAGTCAGTCACATTTTCAAGAACTCTGAAAATGCCAGGACTGTAAGTCCCGAGACTCTTCCTGTTGGGAAAGAAGAATCTTGGGTGATTTAGTACCTTCACTGTTCATGAAATTCATTTGGGATTGTCATCTTCAATTTGCTTGATCCATAAAATGGAAGATTCGTTGAGTTTCTGCATCTGTTAACCAGATCTCTTTTTTTTTTTTAAAGGACATGTCCATAGTTAAGACAGGTTCCTTATACTGTAAATGTTAAGAAATAATCTTGTTGTCCGTGAGTGGGCAGGTTTTTTTTTTATTATTTTATGCACATAAGCCATGATATCACCTAATAAAGCCATCTTAAGATTCCATTCCAGTGACAACTTGGTTTTTTTTTTATTCTTGCCCTTTAACCACTGTGGGGGGTCAAGAGAAGGAAGAAATAGGTACAGGTTTGACTATGTAAGTATGACAGCTACTGATTTTCTGGAAAACCTAATATGTAATAGCACATCTTATATAACTATATATAAATGCATGAAAGTATGAATGTCTCAGTGTCTCAGTTTCCTTATCTGTAAAATGAGAGGGTTGGACTAGATGACCAGTCCAGCTCTAAATCTCTGGCAAGTTATTGTCTAGACATAGGCAATCTTCTGATACTCATAATCTCAGGACCATCTTAACTTTATAGATGGCAGTTGTTGGCCCCAGAGGGGATAGAAATCTCAAAATAAATTTTAGCTTATGTTTATAGAGTGCCACCACATAGCTCTGAAAATGTCTTTTGACAAAATTGTTTCTACACAGTATTTTTGATTCGGTCGCCAACTAATTATGCCACATTTCATGTTCAGCTTTTGTTCCAGATGCTAAGATTTGGGTTTTAGGAAGTAGAGAAAGAAACTGCATGAATGTAAGTAGGCTTGGATTGCTGACACCAATTTGCAAGCAAAAAAGGGGGATTAATCATGGGCTGTAAGGTCTTCTAGATGTGCAGGGTCCCCTCTGTGCCAGCATGCTGATAAACATAGGTTTGCACAGCCCTTTAATTCTGATAAATGCTTCCTAATTACTCTGTGGACAGGAAACATTAGTAAATTGTGCAGTTTCTGGTCTGTCTCATCTCTAAAACCATGACATAAATTCAGCTGGTGGGCGTCTATGGGAAAGTTGAGCCATTATGACTGACCCAACAGGAAGTCACCAGTCCCCACAGTCTACATGGGGCTAGGGAGACAGACATACTCTATAACCACTGGGCTAAAATGAGTGTAGTTTCACCCCTCCACAAACCCTCAGTATCCTAGTGATGGTATTTGAAAGCACCTAGGATAACTTGATCCACAGTTCCAAAGGTAAAGTTGCCTGTATTCCCTGGGGTCCTTTAGGATACAACCCTAATGCCATCTTCTACATGAATCCTTTCTTAGTGTCCCTGCTGTGTGTATTTTTTGTATATTTTTGCATGTACTTACATGTGTCCATGTTGGCTCCCCCTTTTCACTTTTGTCTTGGTATCTTAAGCTTGTTGATTGATCAATTATGCCAACTACCTGACTTCTCTGATGAGACAGAGACATATCCAACCAACAGGGATTCTTCTGCTTAATGATAGTATCTTGCCATCAGATTCCTTCACAGCAGGGCATGATCAATTTCCATCCCCTCTTCTTAACAGAGATTTTATTGCCAAAATCTCCAGAGAGTGGAGTGGAATGGTAGTACAGATGAGACTTTCCTGGACCTAGAAATACAGATCATGCCCTTACTTCTCCCCTACCACAAAACCTGTAAAGGCTTGGTAAAGGTCAGGGAGAATAGAAGTTGCCTACATAGAGCAAGCATCATCACCTCTGTGTTAATACTTACAAGGTACCAGAATCATCTCTGTACCATCTGTCTTCAGAAGAGCTGGTTAAGGGAGATAGCTGGTCAAGAGAATGCTGGATGAACCAGTTTCTCTCCTGGAGTTTTGTTTATTATCACTTCTTGATGGAAGTGCTTAGGTACATGAGTGCAAGGGACGCCCAAAGTCTTTAAATTCTTTTTTTTATCAGATCCAGCTCTCTCTTTCTTGGCACTGAACATTGTTTAAACGCAAACCTCAAGAAAAGGAGGCTTTAACAGAGACTCCATGCTTCCTGTAAGGTACTTTACCTTCCCCTTGACAATTTGACATCAATTTTCAGGAAGGCAAAGTATGATGTTATTAAGTATTGAATGCATATAAAGAAGCAAAAATCACTCAACTATATTCCATTGCTCAAGAATTTTAAGGAACATACTTAATTTTCTTGGCAAGAGCTAGTTAGGCCTAATGGTTCAAGCCAGCAATCCTTATTATTGGGGAGACTGAGGCTGGTGGATCTCTTGAGTTCAGGAATTCTGAGCTGTGTAGAGGGGCTAAAGCCAATAAGTGTATGCACTAAGTTCAGCACCAGTATGGTGAGTGCCCAGGAGCAAAAGGCTAGTAGGCTGCCTAAGGAGGAGTGGATAGGCCCACATCAGAAATGGAGCCAGTCAAAGCTTCCACACAGATCAGCACTGGGACCATGCCTGTAAGTGGCCACTTCATTTCCGGACTGAGTGAGATAGGGATCCTCAGCCTCTTAATTAAAAAAAAAAAAACAACACAAGGTAAGACAATATTTCCTGCTGTTGCCCCCTTCTCCTTTGGAGTAAGGTTAGTGCCCAACTATTTTTTCCCCATGGTGGAGCCAAAGTATGCAATATGAAAAAGCAAAATCTAAATTCCAGCTTATGCTTAGCTCAATATACATGCCTCTTCAGGACAGCTAATATGATGTGTGGTTACTTTGACATTCTGCTGGAAAGTCCAGTGTGACATGTACTTGTCATTTTCCCATTTAAACCATCTGGCCATTGAGCTATGTGAAACACTTTACAAAGGAAATTACCCAAACTAGTCTCCAAGGACAGACTGAGGAATGGAAAAAGTACATTTGCGTGTCATCTGCAAATGGAGATGGTAGTTGAACCA
This sequence comes from Vombatus ursinus, assembly GCF_900497805.2. Taxonomy (NCBI): domain Eukaryota; kingdom Metazoa; phylum Chordata; class Mammalia; order Diprotodontia; family Vombatidae; genus Vombatus; species Vombatus ursinus. The sequence continues at coordinate 454,066 of NW_020944235.1, read as the reverse complement.
GTAAAGCCGGAAGAAATCATCCCAGGATCTTAGCATACAGAAGTATCCACCCCTGTGTTCTCATAGGGTCCCAGAACCCTATGAGAAGAGAAAGATGAGAATAGGACAATTAGAGCGGTATTGGTTTGGGCTGAATATCTCTTCTCTGTAACCACATCAGAACAGATGTGAAAAGTCATGGGATAATTGGAAAGGACTTTTTGACCTTTCTGGCCCCAAAGGTCAACTCTAACTATCCCTTGCACATTTTTTCTCTCCTTATCTCTTACATCTTTGAGGAGCAGTCTTTGGATTGGTGTTCTAATCTGGAAGCTTCAAGTCTGTACCCACGGTTTGTCACTATTAAACAGCAACAAATAGAACCTGGGACCTCATGAGGTAGAAAAGCTTCACAGTCCCCTCAGATAGAAGCAGAATTTTGTTCTTGATTTTGTTTTGAAAAGGGAAGGAGAATATCTAGATTGGCTTCTTCTTCCAACAGAAAGAAGAACTAAAGATGAGAAAACCATTGCCTACAGTCAAGTCCAGATAATCAATGTATTTCAGCTTCCTCACCTGGGGAAGGAATGGAGATTTCTCTCCCTTTCCCCAATTTCAGAAAATCTTATTTGGTTGATATACATTCTAATTGTTATTTTGGGTGTTGGGTTGTAAGGAGGATTGGGTGAGGACATAATATATCTGTTTTTCCCTATGTTTGGTGGACAGCTAAGTGGCACAGTAGATAGAGCACCAAGCCTGGAATCAGGAAGACTCATCTTCCTGAGCAAATCCTCAGACATTTCCCAGCTGTGTGACCCTGGGCAAGTCATTTAACCCTATTTGCCTCCATTTCCTCATCTGTAAAATGAGCCGGAGAAGGAAATGGCAAACCATTCCAGTATTTTTTGCCAAGGAAACCCCAAATGGGGTCACAAAGAGTCAGATACAACTAAAAATGACTAAACAACAACAAACAAAAAATTTAGTGGTATGTTTTATAGAAAATTAACAGTTTTCTTGCCATTTCACTAATCAAGCCCATTTAGTAGCCAATGCATCGTTGAGTAGCATTGACAAATTATAATGATATCTTAGTTGGACAACCTCAAAACACGACACATTTCCATAACTTTAAACCTTTACCCACCCAGATTGCTATTTCTACTTGATGCAACGGGCATTAGAATGCAGTATTATGTAGGTGGTAGAAGACAGCACAGACAGCCATTAAACTGTTCACAGTTGACAGAGTATGTTTAAATCAGATGCTTAATGTATGCATGGAAACTGTAACTCTAGTAGACTTGGGAAAAATACAAACTTCTAAAAGCTCAGTACACACATGGCCCTCTCTTGGGATTTGATTGGGAATCTCCTTCTGTAACACAGTCTTTTTTTAAAGCTTTATACAAACATAATGTTTTATTCTTAAAGCTCCTTCATAGCTAATTCATGAGTTATTTCTCTTCCAGCTAAGAACCCTGGATGTGATCTTTGTCACCTTAAATAACACTGTCAAACTAGACCCTAACGTTCTTTAGAAAAACTCACTTAATATTGTGTTCACAGAAACTTAGGCATTGAAAAAAGAAGTAAAAAGAAAGCACCTTAGAATCCTAGAATAGAATGTTAGAGCTGAAGTGATTCTTGGAGCTCACCTAGTCCAGTGTCCTCAGTTTACCTACATGAAGAAGCTGAAGCTTTAAGATAACATGAGGTACTAGTTAGTGGCAGAGCTAGCGTGAAAACTGGGGTTCCTTCTGTCCTTATCTTTCACATCATGTTGCCTTCCCTGTTTCCCTGTCTTGATAGACACATGGGCAGTTGAAGTATTTTATTCTTTGTGTTACAATTCCATACACTTGTGAACAGTTTTGTAAATTGCTCTTATCATTTCAATGTGCTGTTGCTGTTGTTCAATCATTTCAGTCAAGTCTGACTCTTTGTGACCCCATTTGGGGTTTTCTTGGCAAAAAAACACCAGAATGGTTTGCTTTGCTTCTCCAGGTCATCTTACAAATGAGGAAACTGAGGCAAACAGGGTGAAGTGATTTGCCCAGGGTCATACAGCTAGGAAGTGTCTCAGGCTGGATTTGAACTCATGTCTTCCTGACTCCAGGCCTGGTCCCCTATCTACTGCACCATCTAGCTGCCTTATGTCAGTGTATAGGAATGAGCAAATATGGTTGCCTTATTATTTCTCTAGAAGCTTTGTTTGACACGTCTACTAACCACTTAATTGCGTACAACTCACCTTTGCATTTTTACACAGACTCATGGTGGTTGTTTGGGTTTGTGTAAGAAGCTCTCAAATGCTCAAGGCCTTTGTGGAGAGGGGAAAGGATCCGGTTTTACTGAGACATTGAGAGATTGGTGGGAGGTCGGGTGTAGGGGAGACGCTCGGTGGATTCCCATTTTCTTTTTCTCTGGCTATTTTCCTTCTCACTTGACACAGATGCAAATGGGAAGGCCACATTGGAAATTGAAAGCTAGGTAACAGAAGCATAATTCAGCTTTTAGATCTGCTTTTGTCTATGTTTCCTTTTGAAGGCTCTGTTGCGACGTCTAGCTTTTCTTTTAAAAATGTGGTCTCTAGCTGTATGATAAATACTGATCAGAATAGACTTGCCAGTCTTCTTTTTTGTAAACCAACATTCTCCTTCCCCTCCTCTAAGCTCCATTTTCCTATGAAGCTAGTGGTTTAGTTCCTTCCCCAACAACCACTGCTCTTCTTTCTGTTCTGTTCTGTTCCAGGCCCAAATCACTGTCCATCTGCAGTTCCTGTCCCAAATGTAAGGTCTCAAATATTAAATGAGTGAATCGACCGTATTATCAGCAGGTCAATAGGCATTTTTCATCCTTTAGTTTTTCTTGTGTGAATTGTTAAGTTGATCTCATTTTTGAATGATCATAGATCTCGTGAAGGAGGAGCCATCATGTTCTGAGGCTTGATGTAATCAGTTCAATATCAACTGCAAATAAAAGCACCTTGAAGACCCCACCATCTTTTGGAGAACCCCTTTGCCATTAGAATCTTGCAGAAGACAACTGCCATGACAGTGGTGGTAAACATATATTGACAAGTATTCATCTCGGAGTGAGATGATGTGCCCAAAGTTAGACAGGAAGTAAATGGTCAGAAGTGGGATTTGAAAACAAGTCCTCTGATACCTGAAACAATATGCTTTCTATTTTACTAGGTATATAAATAAATCAGACTCTTAAAGATTTTTTTAAGATGAAAAAGTAGGCACATGGATTACTAGGTAATGATCTCTCAATGGACTGTTTGGGGGGTAATAATATCATCATTGACTTACCCTATTCCATTCATTTCTCCTCTTCCCTGAGATATCTTGTAAAACAATTGCTCTATTATTTAGAGGTAATTCTCACATTTCCTTGGCATGTCCTTGATCAGATCTAGCTGCTATTTCTAACCTTATCTTCACTAGTTCCATTTCTACTTCTTCTTGTGACATTTTGGGGCCTGAGGTATTAGAGTCCAAACGTGGGAGCTCTTCTGTCATTGATGATGAAAATGGTTACAGAAGCCTTGACAAATGCATTATGTTTAATATCCGTTATCATTTAAGGTTCCTCTATATATGTAGTTGGCGTCGTGTGGTTTAACTGAGTCTCATGCTGAGCTTTCTTTAGATGCTTCTCTTTCATTTTTTTATTAATTTATTTTGATTTATTCTCTTTCATTTTTATTGTATCTTGCTGTTTTATACAGTTGTTTTTTCTCCTTCCCTTCCAATGTTCTTCTCTGTAGTGTTCTACAGATTTGTTTGTGTTCTGAACTGGTGTTACCTTTGGCTGCCATCTCTGTTTGTTTAACAGAGATTAACCATTTGTTGGCTAATGTGCTTTCTTGAATCTCTTAGCTCCCTTGTGGCAACTGCTTTTTATCATTTAAATTTTTTTCACACATACCCATCCATTAGGAAATAGAAGGACACAAGTCTTAAGAAAACAGACCAGTATCAAAGTTTTGTCATCAAAGTTTCAAACACATTGTTTTCTTGTTTAAAAAGATAAAATTTTCACAGAAGTAAAAAAGAGGGAAATATAAAACTGAAATTAGACTCAGGTGGAAGTAATTGAAAAAGGCGTAAATGATACCATGCAATTATCTGCTTATGGGTTCAGATTAGTCTACTTTTTCCTTTTATTAGTATTTTAAATGGTTTGTTGTTGTTGTTTTGTTTTTAGCATGTAACTAAACAGTATGTATTTTTTTTCCTATTTTCCCCCTCCAAAAGGCTGCAATTGAGCTCGGGTTGACTGACCCTGCTTTAAAGGATCCAAATATAATTACTATCCGGACTTACCCTCTGGTAAGAAAGCAAAAAATTCTGAAAACTTTTGTTTGTTTGTTTGTTTGTTTGTTTTTACTTCCTAGAAACCTTTGGTGAATTTGCATGTGAGATTCTAAAGCCCTACATCTCATTTCATGCTTGGAAAGGCCCTCAAATTTCACGTGGGCCCATATTTTGTGCCATTTCATTACTTATAGCATGACATTGTCTATATGGATAAGAGACTAAATGAGTGATATGACTCTACCGGGTGACATTTCACAAGAAATGATGGGATCGTTAATAGATTATAACCAAGCTTCATTGTAAAGTCTGGAAGGCCCACTGTGACATCATTCAACCCATAGAACCCATTTATGACATCGTAGCATCAATTAATGACTTTACATGAGGGTGTGCTTTGTATAATTGTCTTTGGTATGAAGAAATTCGATGATGCTAGCACTCCTTAGTATCTCACGGGAAGAAATCCTATTAGTCCCTTAGTCCATTTGATTCTGGGGAGATGAAAGTAGAAGGCAGGACAGGATGAAGTATGTGCTGGGTCTTTGGCCCACTGAAATGGTCTGAGGAAGGCGAGGTCAAGGAGAAATTTAAGACAAAGTTGGCTTTTGGTATTCTCATATCTAATAAGGAGCCAGTGTTTTCACATTGCTCTCTGACAAGAGCTCTACAGTTTGACACCTTGCCTTCCCTGGGCAGTGCTCTTGTTCTCTGAAATGATGCCATCCCCATAAAATCTGCATCATTAGGGCAGCCTCCAGATATGGATCCGACCTGGGGTTTCATTGGCTTAGGGAACTCATGAGGGACACCCGCTCTACCAATGCCTTACAACCACCTTACAACCAGGTGTTCTTGGCTTCAAGCCTAGTTCCTTATCCCTTAGGCCACATGACTTCCCTTTAGAAGGGGAATGTCCACAGCCAAATATCATGTAGAGCTCCTTTGCCTGCTGAGTTTGCTGATCCTGAAAATGACCATTGTCATCATAGCCCAATAGCGATCAAAGATAAAAGTGATGGAATAACTGTTCTGGACACAATGCAAAGTAATAAAAGTCATTGGGAAGTGTTACTAATGTATGTGTGTATTGCAAATACACATTTATTGAGATACATTTGTTCTAAGCCATTGCTGGTAGTCTTTACTGTTAACTAACAACAAAATATACTTTTCCATTGTTTTTCTTGAAAAGCATTTGATGCCGTCTGCTCGACCACGTACTCCAGTTATTCAGGAGACAGCTGTGGATATCTGGACTTCTGCTCAGGTATGGGAAAGAATTAGTAAATGAGAAATATTCACTATATTTGTTGTAATGACTTCCTGCCAAGGTTATTTGTATTTCAAAAGGATAACTTATTAGTGGAAGAAATAGATAATTTAATGATGGAATTTAGGTCAATACTTTTTGGGGTTCCCAACATCTCTCATCCTGTACAATAGAGATAGCTACCTACTTTACCCACATGTAAGTCAGGCCCCGGGTCAAAAAGCCCGAGAATGACTCTTCAAAAGGATGCTTTGATCTACAGTCCAGATTACTTTGAACTTTATTGCTTGAATCTCGCTCCAAGCAGAGCTGCTGTTTATAATAGGCTGAGTTCAGTGAAATCAAATGTTGATTAATGACGGTAGGCACCCATCTAAATAAGTAACAATTTCAAATGACAGAAAGTTTGTAAAGCAATACAGTTTGATTACTTTCAAGTATAAACCACAACTCAAACTAGGCTAGTCATATCCTTTCTTTCATGTAACCTATAGCTTCATAGTAGCTCTTAGGGAGCCTTTTTTTTTTTTCGGGGCAATCGGGGTTGAGTGACTTGCCCAGAGTCACACAGCTAGTTAAGTGTCAAGTGTTTGAATCTGGATTTGAACTCAGGTCCTCCTGAATTCGGGGCCACTGCACTATCCATTGTGCTGCCTAGCTGTCCCAGGGAGCCTTTTAAAAGGTCTCTGGTCTCTGTTCTCTGTAACTAGTTAGCTCAGTTGAGTAGACTATCTGGTTAATGAAGCGAAGTTTTGATACCCATTTAGTCTAGCCAATTTCACTCTTTCATAGACAGATTGTGTGTCTAAACCTCTAACTAGTTACTTGGAGATGTATGTTATTAGTTACAGGAGGGCTCAAGAAAGAGTGAATAAATGGATTCTACTGGGCAGCTAAGTAGCACACGGGATAGAGTGTCAGGCCAGAGTCAGGAAGATATGAGTTCATATCTAGCTTCACTGAATAGCTACGTGACCCTGGGCAAGTCACTTAACCTCTATTTGCCTTGGTTTCCTCATCTGTAAAATGGGCATGAAAATAATAGCATCTACTTCCCAGGGTTGTTGGGGGAGGATCAAATGAGATAATAATTGTAAGGCACTTAGCACAGTGCCTGGCACATAGTAAGTGCTATATAAATGTTGGTCATTATTAATACTGTTACAGAACAGTGGGTCAGTAGTACCCTAATTGTATATTATTATTTTGATGAATGCTCTTGATGTATGTGAGGGGGCTTTGTCTTCTTAAGTATTTTAAAGTATTCCCTTTAGAACATTTCTGTAATATGACATGATTCATTTAAAAAGAAAGGGCTTGCTAAGCAAAATTAGATTTCAGAAGAGCCTTTTTCCAAAAGATCAAAATGTGGAATTACTGAATTCTCAGTTAATTAAGTTTTACTGGACTCCCCATACTAAGTCAGACATTTTACTTACAGGTCATTTCTGATTCAGGACCTAAGAAAAATCATTAGGGATCTGTTCTGAGGTGCGAACAAACTAACATTTTCAACTAAATCAATATCCACAAAGGCCTCTCAGAAAATTGCAGACTGATTCCTGACATATAAGACTCTCTTGAAGTAATGAGTACAATTGCTTTCAAGAGGCCTCATGACATCGCCTATTCCTCCCAAGGTCCAGTAGTTTGACCTACCCAAGTAAAGCCTGCTCTCTTGGACTGATAAATAGAAGTAGATTAGTGCCAGGGATACCAAAATACCTCCGGGATGGGAAATATTTAATCTTGATGATTCGTGTAAGATAACACCATCCGCTCAATTGAGTTCTGACAAATTAGTTTATTTTTCATATCCCTTTACCTATATTAGATCGGTTCTGGAAACATTAGCCTTTTGTCTATCTCGAGTGGTTTCTGCCTGAGATCCCTTTATTTGTTCATTTTTCCCAGTACCTGGAAGCTTTTGTTGTCTATGGACTTTGTCCTGATCTAAGTTATCCCCTCATGTATAATTGTAGAGTTTAGGAGACACCCTATCGTAATGCTACTTTGCACAGGAATGGGGGGAAAAAGACTTTTCAACTAAGTGTATGTCATATACTATGCTACCTTTACATAATCAAATGTATCCTCCCTGTCTCCAAGCCACTTTTGAAGTTAATGCTGGATTATTTAGAAAATATATTATTAACTAGATACCAAAAGATCCATTTTGGGTATGAAAACAACACAATTAGACTAGGCAAAATTGCTGATGTGATGAAGGTTTCTGAAAATTTTATTAGCTTTCAATTTTCCTATGAACATATTTGAGTCCATTCCTAACCCTTCTTTCTTGACATTTAGAGAAAAGTTATGACTCATGTAATAGGGAAGGGTTTGGGGGTTTGTACGAGCAGTGATAGAAATGGTGCCCCCATAGAGTTCCAAGATATCTGTTTAACTGTATGGAAGTAAAGTGGGGAACATGAAAGCATAGGTCAGCTATTCTTTGAGTGGAGAAAATCAATATGAATGTGTCCATTTCCTAAGAGAAAGATCAGCAATTTTGCTAAGATCCTTAGAAAATGTTTTAGTAGTACAACTGGAAATAAAAATTGGGAGTTCCAAGTCAGCTTTTTATTACCAGTATGAATTTCATCAACCAAAGAAGATAGATCAGAGTACACTTCCAATGCACAAAGGCCAGGAAGCCCATAAACATTCACCAGAGCTAACACTCCCACATCTGTACAGTAACAAGAGGACAGACAGACATGGTCAAAAATGGCAGGTTGGCCCATTTTATACATGCTACCTAGTATAAATTGGTGTACATTTTCTTTCTCATTGCATGAAGAGTGTAGCATTCCATGATGGCTTTGCCACTGTCAGCTTTCAAAGTTCCATGCTTGGCCAGATCCAGGGTTCCAGAAATCATAGTCCAGAGACCATATGGATGTCAGTGATAACATGTTTATTACCAGAAATCCCTCGCCTCAAGGTTGAGGGTACCCTCAGGAAGGGTCTGATTCCCACATAGTTGTGGCTTCAGGAGGGACAGCCAAGATTTCCACACTTGCCAAATTCATGCGCTCTAGCATTTACTTTTAGGCAAGTCTCTCTCCCCACTGGTGCCCCTTCCCAGAAGTGTGCCCCTGAGGGTGTTTACCTGAATGTGAATGCAGTGTATAGTCTATCCTGACTAGACAAAAACAAGGCAGAGTTCCATGCACATATCCTTACTATTTTAACCAAAAAACGTGAGAACTCATACCTAAGGGTACACACTCCCGCAGAGCTAAGGGTAGAGCGAAGGGTAGCTCTCTCCTAAGAGAAGCATATGTAAGAATCATATGAGGCTTGCTTATCTAACATTCCAGAAAGAATGTGTAGAGATGTATAAGGGCTTTACATAAAACCCAAATTAGCCATAAAAAGCAGTGGGATCCAAAAAAGTATATTCCCCAATAGAGCTGCTCTCTTTTCTTTATATAATAACTTTTTTCCACTGCTACATTCCAAAAAAAATGGATGTGGTCATTGAGCAGAAACACACTGTGCCAAAAGCATTAAAATAAGACAGCAATTGGCTGCTTGGGGTCTTTTCCCACTTTCCCACAACCTAACCTGCAACTCCATGATAACACCCCGATGGAATTCAGAATCTGAGTACAGGCAAAATCATAGTTTTTGCTGATACTCATGAATTATTCATGTTTACAATGCTTACGTGGGCATCTGTGGTTCAAGATTGTGTCTTGCTGCAATGAGAAGTAAAGAGCATACGATACATAATGGACAATTCCTAGACCTTAGTTATATATGAGTTTCTTTTCCAATAAGAAATATCCCAGGAAGCTCTATGAAGTCTTGACTTAAACAGAAATTGTTTGTCTGTTATTGTGCAATAGAGAGCCACTGTAGTTTACTGAGTAGGGGAGTCACAGGGTCACACCTTCCCTTTGGGAAAATGACTTTGACAGTTGTGTGGAAGATGGATTGTAGTGGTGAGAGACAAAGCAAGGAGATAGATTAGAAGGCCATTGCTAGAGTCCAGGTAAGAGGTGAATTTGGGCCTGAACTAAAGTGGTGGCTAGAAGTGGTAAAAAGAGGTAGAAACCAAACATTCTAGTATTTTGGAATAGTAGCAAATAACATGATTGATTCAGTATTTTAATTGAAAAGATGTTAGTGTAGCACTTCCTATCATAAAATCTCCTATTGTCTCTCCTGTTTCCCCCTAAGAAATTCACAGTTTGGCTAATCAATTTTTTTTACCAAGTAAATAAACTCAAAATCTGAAGTGACCTCCAGTTGCCAGCAGGGGGGCTCACAACACTCTGAGACTGCTTATGAATAAAGCAACCCTAGGCAGAGGTTGCTTGCCCAGAATTGGAGTCTCTGTTCACCAGCGAAGAAGGACAATGATATTGAGATAACTGGAGAAGCCCTCTCTTTTGATTACATGAGCCAATATGCAAGTGTCCTTAAGCAGCATTTTGAATTTCGACACATGCATGTCCACTAAATGGGACCATTTCTAGTCTTTAGCAGTAGTGGTTTCTTCATAAGATTCCTCAGGTTAAGGAAACCACATGATTACTTTCAAAGTATTGATGACCATTAATCTTCTCCAGGTGCCAGCCTCAGTCTTCCCATCAGATGGTGTCCTGGAAAGTGCTTTTAAGCGCCACAGTTACATACAGAGAAAAGCCCCATTCTGTCCCAAGTACTTCATAATTCATGCATCTACAAAGTGCTGAGCACTTAGCTTTTGACTGAAAGATCAGGATGTGGTTTTTGTGTTATGTTTGCACTGTGTGATATGGAAAAGTCAGATTTTCCAAAGCTTCAGCATGGAAGTCCTTGGTGGAGAATATTTTTGGGGATCCTTTGGGAACAGAAGACACTGGACATGGGGAAGATGGAGGGAAGTGGGAATGTTGAGTAGCTAGGCCTAGTGACATATTGCCATAATAAAGGCAAAATCCTTTAGGTAACAAGGTAAAAATGGGACCTTCAAGCACCAAAATTTTCATGGGGGAGTTAAGTTCATCCCAAGGAATCTTTTTTCTGATCAAAGAATGTTGCTGGTGGCCACAGGGACTTCTGTGTTGGTTGGTTGTATGGCTGCAGAGAGGGGAAATGACAGGGTTTAAAGGGCAGGGGTAGTGGGGGAGAGATACTTTAATGCCCCCTCACTAAGGGGAGGGAAATTGGGCATTGCAGTGTTCTGTCTCTTAGCTTCTCAGTATCACCTCTCCTCTCTGGGTAGAGAGGGAGAGAAAGTTTTGCCAAGTAGACATTTGGGGGGGGGGTATGTTTTCAGTTATACAGTATTTGATGACTCTATTAGTTAAATATAATATTTCATTTAGTACAGCTTGACTTTCAGAGAGTACTAGGAGTGTGCAGTCACATGTAATTTCTCTGGTCAAAACATTGCCCTAGATTTTTAGGAAACTATATGGAATATGTTTGCCCAGAACACTGTATGGAAATTTTAGTTTTAACACATAGTAGCCCTTCAATAAATATTTGATCTGAATCAGAGACTTCATCAGAATAGTGAATTCCCAGTGTGGAAAATCCTGCTACCGATGCCTTTTGGAAACTCATCTGCAACTTATCATAGTCTTAGAAAGTTCCTTAGGATAACAAGAAGTTAAGCTACTATTCATTTTTCTTTTCAAGCTTTTTAGCTTAATTTAATTTCTTAATTAACAAACATTTATTTATTACATTTTCTCGTGCTGGAAAAAAAAGAAAGAAAAACAAAACCATTATAAGAAATATGCACAGTCAAGCAAAAACAGATTCCCACATTAGCTGTGTCTAAAACATGTGTCTCATTGTGCCTTCCTGGGAGGAGGTTCTTTACTATGGCTACTCTAGAATTGTGGTTGATCAGCATTCTTAAATTTAAGTGACTTTTCCATGATCACTCAGCAAGTATGTGGCAGTGGCAGGATTTGAACCCATCTTCCTGATTCCAACACAGGCCTGCTATCCACTTAACCAGTGGTAGTTATTATTGTGTTAGTACTAAATATAGCCACAAAATTAGAGTGAGTCATTTGATAAAGAAAAAGACTTCTATCCTACCAAAAATCTAATTGATTGTATCCATAAAACTAGAAATACTCACGCGGACTTTTAGCCCTTGCTAATTCTATTTCAGTTTGAATGGAAAGTAGAACTATCAACCTCCATAGCTTGAGGCACAAACATCATTTGTAAGGCTGGTTTTTCAGGCAATGTGGACAGTGCTGATCATAATCCATACCCTTGTGACGAGACTCCCAAACCCCAGCTACTCTTGCCTTTTCATAATGTCGGTGTTACTGAATGCTATGGTTCTCGTCACGGAGGAATAACACCTGTTCCCAGATTGCATTTCCCAGGTGTGGCCTGACATTCCACTGAGTCCCATGGCATGTTAATAGACCATGGCAGCATGGCAGATGGCTAACAGTCCACAGCCAGAAGGCTTGTGAGCACCCAGAGCTGAGAAATCCTCATTGTCACAACAGATGGCGATCATGCCTTCAGAGTTCTGGAGCACCCCAGGAATGGCAATCAACTTTTTAAAAGTTGATAAATATGGCATCGGTATTTGCTAACTAGATGAAGGGTACAGTAGCAAATATTTGGAGAATTTAAAAACAAATCTACATACATGGCCATTCTGATGAATCAGTTGTAAATTTCGGGCTTTCTAGATTTCAGAAGGAAATCAGGAATGTTTAGGTATTTATCCTAAACTTTTGAAACAAAGCATTTCCTCACATAAATTTGGGCCCGTGCTGTCACACATGATTCTTCATGCAGCGCCTAACGTCAAAACAAAATTTAACTGAACTGATCTGTCCGGACAGCTTTTTACCTCTTTCCAAATCCCCTGACTTATGTGTGTTGTGTTTTTAACCAACCCTTAATGGCCTGGAAGGTTGATTTAGGGAACCCTGTGTGTTTACTTCCAGTAAATCAATAAAGAAGCCCACGCAGCACAACCTGGATTACGTTGGACTGTGATGTGTGGAGGTTATGGGAATGATAACTTTTATAGACACGGATGCAGCAATGATTCCTCTTAGCTCTTTGAGCTGCCATTTAGTCACACTGTGAAAAACCAGCCGCCATGCAAGAGTGACTCTCCAGAAGCCTGCTTTATCTGGTCTGGAGCTGGAAGGGACCTTAGGCATCATCTAAAGAAGTCATGGAAAATATCCGATACATCAAATGCCCAAAAAGCTCTATGCCATTTACGTAGGAATGAGTCTCAGGAGGAGAAAAAAAAAGGAGCATTTCATTCAAAATGATGTATTCTGCTTTCCATACTAGCATCAGATCATAGGCTAAAAAATTAGCATATAGTAACTTACCTGTTTAAGTTGATTTGGTTACAAGCTAACTAAATTTAATGAGTCCAAGAAGAAAACTCTGGAATTGGTCTTTGTTAATAGTAGCAATTATGAAACATATCCAGCTTTTCTAATAATTCCTTGCCAGTGTAAACTAGAGTCAAGTTATTTTTGTCAGGGGGGGCAGAGCCGAGGGAGGAGATAAATGAGGACCTTTTTCAAAAGAGTGATTCCTTGCCATGACCATTCCAAATTTCCATGAGGAATCTTAGGTAAACCCACTGCCCACATGAGACAGTTATCTTCTGTGTATAAAAGGGGATGGCATTCCTTGGTGGGAAGTTGAGTTGACACATCTTCTGGAGTTACTGGGTCCATTTCCTGAGAGCACAGTGAGTTTTACGTCCTGTGTGTATTGATATAAAATAGCTCCATTTACTGTGAATACACTCAGTGTCAAAGATGTAGTACTCGAGCAATTTAGCTGGTCTCAGGCCTCTTGGACATTGAAACGTTTTCCCTTATTTTGTTTTCTATTTATTTGTACTTTGAAGTACATAGGCCTTCTCTTGGGCTGTTATTTCCTGCTGACATTTCCTGTTACTATACATCATAGACTAGAGTACTGTGCTCCTACCATCTCTTGCCTTTTTGTGGTTGACTCTCCCGTTCTTGAAAATCGAGGATAATAACCTAGAACAGGTCACCCACAATGACACCTAAACCTCTGGCCAGGTTTGAGTTAACTTGAAAAGAACTTACCAGAGGGAGCCTCAGAAAATACTCCATCAGCAAGTCCATGACAGTGAGGCAGAACACCTGGTTTACTGAGCAAAACCTGTGCCCCTAGATGTTATTGGATTGCTCACCAGAGAAGATCACAGCATTTTCTCTTCATTGACGTATTCTCCAACAATTTATTAGCAGAAAAACACCCTGCGTGTCTTTCAAAGCCAGTACCACTTCAACCCAAGGTGTTTGCAAGCAGCTGGCCCATTTTTTTTTCCAAGTTCACAACCAAATAAAAAAACTTAGACTCAGAAGATAAACAATTATGAAAAAGTCTTCATAACGAATTTCTCAGACCCATGGTCTATAAAGAATCCATGCAAATAGATAAGACTAAGAGACATTACTCGGTAGATAAGTGGTCAGAGGATAAGAACAGGCAGATCTCAAAGGAAGAAATGAAAGAAGATTACAAATATAAGGGCTTGCTCCTGCCAGACACTTCTTAGCACAGTGCCTGTCACATAGTAGGTGCTTAATAAATGTTTATCGACTTAGTGACTCACTCTGGCTAGTGTGGATCGCACTTAGTTCACCATCAATCACCATTGTTGCTCTGAAAGGGATTTTTATAACTGCATTAAAATGTAAATTGTTCTTTTAATATTCTAAAAGAAATGTCTTTGAGAACCAACACTTCAAAGATAATATAATTTACACCTCTGCAAAAGGCATTTGGCCCTAAACTAAGGTAAATAAATTTTTGTACCATATGTCTCATTTTAAAATGTTGCAAAGGAAGTTGCCTCAACTCGCTTTCTCTTCCCCATCCCCCCAACTTGGCTTTCAAGTTGAAGGTGGCCAAAGTGACAATGCTACCACTCATGGAGATCAGGAACGAGCATATTTTCTCCTTGGAGCAAGTGATAGGAGTAAGTAGTGATGGTTGGAGTGAATGTAGACTTTCACTTCCATTCAATTTTAATTCAATAAACATTTGTTAAGGACCTACTATGTGCCAGACACTGTGCTAAGCACTGGGGATACAAATAAGAATAAGAAAGACACTTCTTGCCCTCAAGGAGGAGCTTATACTCTAATGGAGGATCCTCAAAAGGAAGGTGAGGAGGAAGTTTGTGCTGTACCTTCCTGCCCTCCAGTCAGAGAGGGAGAGGCTACTGAGGGCACTGATGATATGTGAGAACCAAAGCTGATGCAGTCTGGTGATAAGCTTTTCTTGGTAACTTGATACTGATGGAGTTGAATCCAAGCAGGGCAGCTTTCTGGGAGTTCAGTTCCTGGGGACAAGGAGAAAGGATGCATATCCCAGGACTTGATGAGTTTCTAAGCTACTGAAGAGGGAGGAGGCCTACCCCCAAAAGGCATACTTTTCTTCAGCTGGGCCCCACAAGAGTCTCCACAGTGCTACTGCTTCTTCGATCTTGACCTTCTCCTTGGGCGATCTCATTTGCTCCCATGGCTACAATTGCTACATCTTGGTAGGTCTTCCCAATCTAGAACTCCTACATGACATCTCTCACAGCTTCAGATCCACATCTCTGCCTGCCTACAAGGCCTTTCAAGAAAATTGGCTCACTGGCACCTGACTTCCAATATGTCCAAAACTGAGCTCCTTGTCTCTCTTCTGAAATTCAGCCGATTTCCAACCTCGCTATTTCTACATTCAGCATCATTATTGACCCACCTCTCATGTTCGAAACCTGGGCATTGTCTTTCTGAGGTTCTTCTCTCATCTCTCATATCCAAGTGATTAGTGAGTCATATTAACTCTACTTCTAGAATATCTCTTGAATTGCATCATCTCTTCTCTATTTCTGCTACTGCTGTCCTAATACAGACCCTCATTCCTGATGTTCTAGAACACTCCAGTAGCCTTCTAACAGGTCTTGTAGCCTTTACTCTTGCCTACCACTAATTTAGTCCTCATATTGCTGTCACAATCATCTTCCTTATGCCTGGATATATAGTCATGTCACTCTGCTATTCAAGTGTTTTCACTGGATCCCTAGTGCTTACCAAATGAAATACAGATTTCTTTGTCTGGCATTAATGGCCAGGCAAAATCTGGTACCAATTGACCTTTACAAATTTATGTCATATTCTTCGTATAGTCTATGCTTCAGCAAAATAGGACTACTCACCGTTTCTAAATACACCCTCTGTTCTCCTGCCTCCACATCTCTCCTCATGCAGTTACCTATGCTTCGTATGCCCTCCCATTGCCCCATCCCCCCCAAACACATTCTTCAATTTTTGAATCTTATCCAGACTACCTATCCTTTAAAACTCAATTCAGATGCTACCTCCTTTGTGAAACCTTCCCTAATCCGGCCCAGTCAATAATGATCTTCCCCCATTCCTTGGACCTCACCCTGCTCTTTGTTTTACATTTCTTTGTTGCTTTTATCCTGTATTTGTGTTATAGTTACTGTGTGTTTGTACCCTATGCTCCTACTAGACTATAGATTTCCCCAGATCAGGAGCTGCCTCATTTGAGCTTTGCAGTACCCTCAGTGTAGTTTTCTGCAGGTACTGAGTATTTAATAAACATTGAATGCAAACCCATTCTCCCCTAGACAGCCCCTGGCTGAGCTGGGACTCCATGGCAGGTCTCTCACTCCCCAAGCCTGTGATCTTCCCGTCCCCCCCCACATCCCCTTTTTTTACTTGCTTCCTTTCCAAATAGGATGCCTAGAATAATTGTTGGTGACAGCATGTCATCAGAACCCAGTGAAAAACAACTCAAAGTGAACCTCATCTTGAGGACAACCATATATTAAAGCAAAGTCAAGAGAGGAAAAGATAGCAGATGAGAAATTCATCTTCAACCAATTGGTGATAAAATAGCAATGGAAAGCAAAATACAGAAGAATTCCAAGAACTCACTTGAGAATTCTGAGAAACAAACAAAACCAGATGCTCTTTACAATCTCTGATTCTGAACGTTGATGACAGAAGAATATACCAAGCTTCATAAGATAAAAGAGACCACAGCAGGCTGACATTCAATGGTCCTGTTGCATTTAAACACTAAAAGATATTTCTTTGGCTGCCAAGGAAATGGCCTTGGTTAATGGCTCTTTGGATTGCATATGGTGGCACTCTTACCTTGAGGCCTTTAGCAATGAATAAAATTACATCTAGCCTCTGATCCCTCCTCATGTTTACACGTTGCTATGTAAAATATTACTTTGTACATACAAACACACAAATCACCTTTTGTCCAGAGGTTCACATCACCCACATTTCCATCATCTTGCTTTTCTGGATCTTCCCCAACTCCTCTTGGACACTTTGAACCCACTGCCAAAAGGAATATCTGATCTGGGCATGGATCCTGCCGAATATGTTTGCTGTGACTTACTCCCTCGGATATTTCTGTTTGTGTCTGGGCTCAGTGTGTGTCAACATCTATAAACTTGATGCTAATTTCGGTGAATTCCGCTTATTTGTATTCAACCAATTTTATCTTTCTCTTCAGCAATTTGTCCTCTAAGACAATGTGACAAGGCTGCTGGCTATGCTGAGCATCCCTAATGTAGATAAGAGGCCGAGAGTGATTTCTTTTTCATCTTGCAACTTCAAGAGTTGTTTATTTGGGGCACTGACATTGACATTCGATGTCATTTCCTAGCATGGTTTGCATCATTATTACCTGTGATTCTGAGATGAGATTTTTTTAAAAATTTAATAATAACTTCACTCAAGAAACAGACTTGTGTGGGCCCTTTTGCTTTGGACACATCTATGCTGCAATGGCTGTGTGTCTGTGCAGGGGAAGTGATGTGTTTTTTCTAATGACTTTTGAGCCATTGACAGCTTTTTTTTTTTATCATTTCTTACCCTTTTTTATAAGCAAAGCATCATGAACAGCATGAATGATCCAGGGAAGAAAATCTTCTAAGCATCCTGTTTCAGAAAGGTTGAACAAGCGTATCTTTTTCACAATGAACATGAGGAATATTGCTCTAAAAATACACTTTATCAATAGTACTATTCTTGAAAGTAAAAAAAAATAATAATAGTGACAAAGATAAGATAATTAAAGAAAAAAACAGCATCAAGAGATTGTCTTGAAGAAGAGCAGAAAAGCCTATGTGAAACCCTTTAGCAGAGAATCTATAATTCGTTAACCTCTCAGAATTGGTTTCCCCATTTTTAATAGGATCTACGAGTAATACTAGCCTACAGCTGATGAATAGATAGAATCAGGTTTTCCAAAGCCAAAATGATTTTGTGGAGTTCTAGTGAATCTTCCAGGTCTCCAAGCTACCGTTCTGTATGGTAAAGCAGCAACCCTCAGTATTCTAATAAGTTAGGTAAGGGAATGCAGTTTTCAAAGACACCTAACATGTTGTTGGAATGGTTGGGCTCTAGGAGAATCGAGCATATTGTGTGCTTATGTGGGGAAGTATACAACTATTAAGTACTGTTATCAGTTCTTATTAAAATTAGTATTTCATAGTACCAAACCATATATATATATATACATATATATATATATACATATAATGTGTGTGTTTAATAATATGCTTCTCATTTCTTAATTAACATTTTATGCTTTGCAGTTTGTGAAACATACGTAACACATGCCAAAACAAATATGTCTCCTCTCCTCCCCTCCAAAAAAATCCCAGCAATTAAATAGTACAATAATAATAAATATTAGGCCAATTGCTTTGAGAACCATAGAAACCCAGAAAATAGAGTTCTGAAGGTCAATGACTTCTGCAAGGTCACACAAATAATAAATAGCAGAGTGGAGATTCAAACCCTGATCCTCTGACTCAAAAAGCAACATTCTTTTCACTATCCCATGTTACCTCCTAGGCAGTGACTTAATTTATATTTGGTCCCAAGAGTGTCATTCATTTATTCATTTAATCAGTCAATGTACGTTAACTGTTTACTGCGTACAAAATACTGTGCTGGGTATCGGAGGTGATACGAAGTTTAGAAAAGGCACGCTTCTCTTTTCATAGAGCTTACAAATTTATTTGAGATCATTAGACACAAATACAGATGATAATAATACTATTACCTAAGTTCATAAGGGTGTCATAGAAGTGCTACATGGGTCACAGAAAGAAGGCTGTCCCCAGCCTGGGGGATTAGGGACAACGTTCTGGAGGGGATGGTGTTGGCATTTAAATGATAGGTAGAATTCACCAGTAAGACATGTAAGCGACCATCTTTAAATGTCTATGTTTAGTAATTAAGCAGACAATCTTTAAAGACTCAATCTTTAAATGGTGATATTGGACTGCTTACAAAGTTATGAAGTAGAGAGATGAGGGGACCAACCAGGTCACAATTATGAACTCCACCATAACTGAGCTATTGAGAAAACAGTAGCAAAAGGAGAAAAATATAATATCCCAGCTACAGTCTAGAGCTTACAGAAGCATTTTCTCCTTAGTGGATCTTTCATTGTTCAAAACAGAATATTATTATTTATGCTTGAGTGATCTAGACAATGAGCACAATGGGGTCAAGGGACTGGTTTAAGTCACAGTGCAAAAGTATAAAAGAACTGGAAATAGAGCCCAGGTGTCATAACTTTCATTTAATTGCTGGCTGATTTGGAAACATGTCAACTAGGTACTATTCTCTTTTAGTCCATTAGCCTCTTATCAGATTGATTCTCAAATATTTTATACATTTTATAGTCATTTTGAATAGAAATTTTTTACTCTCTCACGCTGGGTGAAACTATCTAATTTTTTTTTATAGCGTTTCCTGAAATTACCATCCTTCCCCTACCCTTTCTGTAATTATTCTGATCTTTGGTGGGAGATGCAATTCAAATCAATCTAACAAGCATATATTAAGTTTAGAGAATATCCAAAGATGGCAACTAAGTGTTAAATTGTGTAGTACATAGTATAAATTTAGAGGACTCTGAGGGGGGGAGGGGAGAGATCAATGCAGGGAAGTCTTTGGGGATTACTTCATAAAGGGTGTGGCATTTGAGCTGGACCAAGAAGGCTTCCACTTGGTATGATCCCGTTCAATGAAAGTGATGTGATATACATTTGCCATTCATTCTGTATTTTTTTAAAGTAATTGTCACCTTATAGACGTTTTGTTTACCTGGAGAGCAGGGAAAGGAGAATGGATTCTAACTTCCATTTTTTCCTTATTCTAATTTCTAAGTGACATAAATTCAGGGAGAGAGAGAATACTAGAAAGAAAAGGTTGCCCAACTCCTGTGCCTACGTCATTCATTTACTGGACCCCTATCTTTGATGTCTAAGGAGGGAAAACTGCCTGGCCTATTCACTCTATTCTCTTGAAAAAATATAGTAGCACCGCCACCCCCAACCCCAACCCATCTAGCATTCAAACAATAGAATGTTAAAACTAGAAGGGACTTTAGGAATCTACCAGTCCAATACCAACACCCCACCCCCATCAGTTTTTTGAGATAAACTGTGGCCAGAGGGGTTAAATGATTTTGCCCCATGGTTACACAAGTAACAATGGTGCTGCTGGGATACTCATCCAGATCTCATAACTCCTTGATATTAAAACTCTTGTGATGGTGTTTTTGTTTCTGAAATTAAAATACCTACTGAGACTCAGTATGTATCATTTCACACCAAAATGAATTAAAGCCCTTTTCAAGTTTAGAAATCTAGAAATGTTGATGACTTTATTGCTTTGAGCTAATGTACTGTGGATTACACTGGGTAATTAAAGTCAATGGACTGCAAGCACTAGGAATTCTAAAGTCAGATGACATTTCTTCTCATGCCAAAAATCAAGACCATTTCTGAAATAGATGTATTTATGCTGAATAAGTATTTTCAAAAATTTTAAGTATGAGGATATTGGGTTCAGCATGATAATAATAGAAAGGAAGTATGCATTAATACTTTTTTTTGCCACAATATGTAAATCAAGAAAAACTGCACTAAGATAATTGACGTTTTCTTCTGAGGGGTCCTAGATCAAGAGTCTGAGAGTTTCTAATTGGTTGCTCTCTCTTTCTCTGTCTATGTCTCTCTCTATCTCTCGGTTTCTGTCTCTCTGTCTCTCATGCATGCTTTTGTTTTGCTCTATCTTAATTTGTTTTTTTTTTTAATATTACCATTACTCTGTGTCATGTTACAAAGGTGTCATAAAAACTATAGCTGTCAGATACAGATTGGTACTCAGTGGTTTCCCGCATAGAGAATCGCATCGAAATTTGTTAGGAAGGATGTTGCTCCAGTAGCCAAGGGGTAGTAGAGACCTGGAAACATATTCCATGCCTTCCATTTAACAAAAGCCCAAGCTCTGCTTTTTCACTCAAGTCAGAGTTCCTACAAGTTGCCAGAGTTATTGACCAATATCCTGCCACTGATAGTGTGTCTAGCCAAGAAACCAACATGTTTCAGAGATGCAACATTTGTCTTCTCCATTGCTAGCTATGCTGTTGTAGTGGAGCCAGGCAATGGAGGACATCTGTCACTGGTTCAGACTTTCTCATTTTCATTCTGCCATAGCTGTATAATATGGTGAAGGTATACCAAAAGTGACAACTGAGAATTCACAGTCAAATTCCTTCAGTCTCTCGCTCACTTCTGCTAGGGTGGTGAGTGAAGACAACAACTTTAGGTATTTTTTCAATATTTTTCAATATACATTTCCTTCTTCTAGTATGGGGAAAGTCCATTTGTCATGGATAACTTTGTTTACCCTGGAAGAATGGTGTGAGAATAAGAAATTAACTTTACAAAGTCATTTTCCATCTAGGAAAGAGGTTTTCCCTCTGAAATATGCCAATAGACATCTAATAGAAGAGAATCAAGTAAGGAAGTCAATTTTTTTATGGTTTGCTTCCCTCTAGAAGTGGTAGAGATACACGGGTTTAGGGGAAGGTATCATTATTTTGCTCTTCTGTATATAAGGCCTTAATTTTCTGTATACCCAAGTTAAAAGGGAACTGTAGTTAAGTTGCATAGAAACAAATCAAATCTAGTTTTTATATAAGAAATACCACTACCCTTACACCAGATGTCTAGTTAAGGTCAAGTGAATGGATTAAAGGAAGAAATAGTGGCATTGATTTGAGCTCTTCGTTACATTAAGATCATTGCTTGCATTAGGCCTCCAGAGACTTGATCAGATTTGAGTTTGGCCTATGTACTTGTATAGAAATGTAATATCGCATTTGCAAAAAGTGTGTACCATTAAGCTTGTCATCTTTATTTTATATTCATGGAATTCTGCAACATGGATCATAATTTCAGAGGTGTAGATAGGGCATGTCGGAAATTTGGCATGTACATGAAGTAGGCTAGTCAGGTACATGTCATTGCTATGTCCCGAAAGATAGCAGTTTCACGCGGTACTCCACAGCTACAACGTCCTTACCAAGGAATTCAATTTGGTCACAGGGTGTTCTGAACATACACCCCTATATCATGTAGAGGCACAAGCAACCACCCCAGATTTTCTTTGAGTGAAAGATTTAGATTGGTTATCGAGAACTCATTTTCACTCTTGAGCTATGCTGCAGTCATCTTTCCTCTCAGGCAAGCTCTGGGGATCTTGGGCACCATTGGGAAGGTGCCATTCTAAGCTCTATTCAGAGCCCTAGAACTCATTCATTGGTTATGATCTACAGTCAACCTCTACAAACACAGCTTTTTAACACATTTTTAACAAAGGAAATATTATCAGACTAGGTCATCTGTGCAGGGACTAACCTCCTGTCCTATTACAAGTCTCAGGGATAACCCCACCAAAGTGACTTAGTAAACAAATAGTAGGCTATCGCCTGAAGCACATATAGGTGAAGTGGCTTGCCCAGAGTCACACAACTAGTAAGATTTTAAGCTAGGTCTCCATGATTCTAAGCCCAGCAGCACTTTATGCCTTCTGCCCCCCCCACTCATATTTTCATGTAGGTATATAAGTCAATACAGTAAATTTTCATTTCTCATAAACATTATCGATCTATGAATTACTAAATACCCTCATTCCTATGTCTAAGGATGTAGTACTGTGGTTTCTGAAATAAAAAGTAGGGGACGTTTTTGGTACATGTTCCCAAAAGAATTTGAATGTGCTCAGATTCATCTTAGTTATTTGACTCAACCTAATTATATTCTGTTGGAATGTATTAGTAGATTTGGTATCTGGAGAGCAGAGACTGCATGATACAGTGTAAAGCATTCTGGAATTAGATGTTGGGGGGAGATGCGGGCTGGAAGGTGGCCTCTGATAAATTCTTACTTCTGTGTGATCATAGGCAGGTCACTTAAGCTCAGATATCAAATGAGGGTAATGATACTGGTAGTGCCAACCTCCGTGGGGTGGTTGGGATGGAAGCACTTCGTGAACCTCAAGGGCTTTTGCAAATGTGAATTCTTACTAAACCCATTTGCCTTCAGTCAGTCATATTGTTCCACCTGTCCCACTCCACCTCCATTTCTTCTGAGATAGGACATAAGAGTCCCTAGGTCCTCCTACCCTTTGTTGTTCAATAGGAATAAGATTCTGGCTAGAGAAATCAGCATCTGGAAACTACAACTGAAGTTGACTTCACCTGGATGTACATTATGCAGTGCAGTTTGTGAACATTAGATGGTGCTGTGTACAACTTCGTTCATCTCATTTCTTCTCCCACGTATCTAAAAATACCCCCAAGTAGCCCATGTCATACAAATTCTAAAAGTGGCCCTTTGTGTTGCTATATTACTCCTAATTAAAAGAAAACTGGTTTTCGGACCTTGGCTGTTTGATCGGTTTCCCTCTCTTTATCGATGATCAGGGTCTTATGGAATTGGTTGGGGAAAAACAATTTCCTTCAGGTTTGCTGGAGACATGTAGGATCCAGGTCTGCTTGAGGGAGATCTGGTACGAGGCCTGACAATCAGGGATAACCCCAATGAAACTGAGTGGTCTAAATTTCTTTTCAATGACTCCTACCACCTCCATCTAAATTAAATAATAGACTTAACAGTTCATATTTACATGAATGTCATATGTATGATGTATTCTCTTAGGCACACATTGCACATATATGTACACACATGCATAGAATCATATAATTTAAGAGATGGAAGGCACCTCAGTGACCATCTCTTCCAGCCCATATGCTAAGGAATCCATCAGTACCATACTGTGCCTGACAAGTGTCTGGTCTCTACAGGAAGACCTCCAGGTGGAGCTCATTGCCCCTGAGTTAGGAAGACTCATCTTCCTGAGTTCAATTCTAACCTCAAACACTTACTAGCTGTGTGACCTTGAGCAAGGCATTTCACCCTGTTTACCTCAGTTTCCTCATCAGTAAAATG
Source organism: Vombatus ursinus (assembly GCF_900497805.2). Classification (NCBI taxonomy): domain Eukaryota; kingdom Metazoa; phylum Chordata; class Mammalia; order Diprotodontia; family Vombatidae; genus Vombatus; species Vombatus ursinus. Next base: position 430,134 of record NW_020944235.1, on the reverse strand, counting down.
AGTTGGAAAAGGAAATGGCAAACCAGTTCAATATCTCTGCCAAAAGAAAAAAAAATGGGGTCATGAAGAGTAGGTCACAACTGAAAAACAACTGAACAATTCCAGTACCATGTTCCATGATGTTTCAAATCAGTGGCTAATTTGACAGTAATCTGACATGAATCAATAATCACATCTGCCAGGTCTTTCAGCACCTGAGCATGGAGTTCATTTGAGCCGGGTGCCTTGCATTTATCAAGGGCAGCTAGGTGCTCTCCTACTATCTCTTTATTTCTCTTGGGTAGATAGAATAGAGCTATTTTTTTCTCCCCTTTAGGCATTTTTGTTCTGTCATTTCCATTATAAAAGTCAATCTTCTTTGTAGAGAAAACAGAATCAAAATTACACATATACACACCTGAATGGAAAGCAGTTTGCTCTGATCTAGGAAAAATGATCATTCTGTCATGAATGTAGTGCCTTGTACATGATTGTGTTTGACACTTTAGAGTAGACTTACACCATCTACTGGTTTCCCAAGAGAGCAAGACATTTAACAAATCTAGGATGCTGTGATTAAATCATTTGAATCTAGTCTCATTTCAACTATATCTTTATCGTGTATTTGTTCTTTATTGCATATTTTATAACTTATAGATGAAGTATTTCCTTTGACTTTTTGAGTAGGTGAAAGAGCCGTCATGATTTCATTCAATTTCCTAGCCAAAAAAAAAAAAAAAGACATATCACTAAGGCTAGCCATTGAAGAACAGGCTATCAGAAAATCCAATAATCTTCCATCTTATGGGAGTGGTATTTGGTTTACTCCTTTGCACCCCCAGATTAGTTAGCTTTCAAATAAATCCTGTTGAAGTAATCTAAAGGCTACCCTGTTCACAGATGGGAAATAAATATTTTCCCTTTTTCTTCTGATATCAAATGCAGAGTTCTACACTGTTAAGGTATGATTAAATCCCCTTAAGATATTGGCTAACATAACATCTTAAATACCAGGTAATTTTATCAAGCATTTGAAGTCATCAGGAACAGCTCTATTTTCATTTTAGCTTTTGAAAATCTTTAGGTACTTTTTTTTTTATTTTAGCAGTCTCCTTTGTGCAGCTATTTGCAGGATTAAAGAAAAAAAGTCTCATTTCTCCTACTGCATTGGAGAAAGCATACAACATTCTTCCTTTCTAGCTTTTCTTAAAATTTTAATTTTCTTCAAATTTCACTTACCAATAATCTTTTCCTAAGTGGGCCATGGAGACTCAGCAGCTAATGTTTTTGCTTCTTTTTTAGAGGGTGAGCTGAGCTGGTCATCTCAAAAACTGCATATATTAGGAATCACAAATGGAACCCAATGAACTCTAAATCCAACTGGACCCCTAACCCTAATCAACTGTCAGGGGAAAATAATTACATGCACACAGGTATAGATCAGTTGCTTTACTGGAAAGAGTAAAAACAATTCATACATTATATAAAATCTCCCAAACTGTTTTTGTTAACCAAAGATAAGAGCATTTCAAAGACATGGCTACTAGAAAAAACAAGAAATGCAGACACAAAATGTTCCCATTTTCCTTCTTTCAAGTTAAGTTTCAGTTCACCCTTTTGACAGATTACCAGACATCATGAATGCCCATCGATTCCTTGAATGTTCAGAGGTAACCCCCAGCCTTCCTGAGGGTTTTCGCAGTTGTTTTGCTGATTCCAAGCTCTTGAGCCTGTGGCAGGAGCAGATCTGTTGCCAGTTCCCTCACAGTTTCTGCCAATTAGTCTGGTTTGCCTTGACCTTAATCCAGCATGGCTTCTCCAGAAGGAAGGTTGGGAGGTGTGGACAGTAGCAGTGGGGATCTTTGTATTGAGGAAAATCCCAAGAAGCAACTTGGATTTTCTCCCCTTTCCTTCAGAAACAGCTCTGCATTCTCCTTGCTTCTTCCATATTGCCCTTAATTTGATCGTCATTACTACAGAAAACGGCAACATTTATTTGTTCCTTCTGTAGTTTGTCAGTGGCAGCAGGGCAGCATGCCACCATTCAAGGATAGTTCAAAAGGGGAAGGTGAGAAGGAAGAGCTAACCTTTGCCAGAACCAATTTAGAAGGTTTTTAGAGAGAACCAGGGCTCACACTAAGAGGAATCCACATCTCCACCTGTTTCAATAGGTTTGTTTTTGTTGTTGTTCCGTCATTTTTGCTTGTATCCGACCCTTCGTGATCCCATTTAGGGTTTTCTTGGCAAAGATACTAGAGTGATTTGCCATTTGAATGGCAAAGGAAAGCAATGCATTGTTGATAAAACAGAGTCTTCTTGGAATACCTAAGGTTGAGGAGGGCAGAGTATCAATCATTTTGAAATATATTTTTATAGATATTTCATTTTGAAGTCTTGCCATATGTCGCTACAAATCCCATGACTTTGTTGGGGCATGTAGATTACACAGCCTATGTAGCAGAGAGGAAAATGATATTCATGTTCTCTCCCTTCTCAAAATTCTACTGTATGTTTATATCTATTTAAATATTGTAGGCCTCTAGTAGAATATTAGCTACTTGAAGGCACTATTGAAGAACTGTTTTCTCCGTAGTTGGCACCCAATAAATATTTTATTGGGGCAGCTACGTGGTACCATAGGGGATAGAGCACTGGTCCTGGAGCCAGGAAGACTCGTTTTCCTGAGTTCAAATCTGGCCTCGGAAATTTACTAGCTGTGTGACCCTGGGCAAGTCACTTAAACCAGCTTGCCTCAGTTACCTCATCTGTAAAATGAGATGAAGAAGGAAATCGCAAACTACTCCAGTATCTTTGCCAAGAAAACCCCAAATGGGGTCACGAAGAGTTGGACACAACTGAAATGACTCAACAACAGCAAACATTTTATTGGATTGTATTGAACAGAAATGTAAGAATATTTTAAGCCGTGTTTCACAATCCAAGTACAAACTAAGGTCTGTCAGAATTTGCCTTACCTCTATATCCTTTTTCTCACATTTCCTTAGTTAATATTTTCTCCCCATATATTGACTTATACAAAATTTAATTTAAAACCTACAAGTGGAGGAATAACTTAACATTTTAAGAAACACAGATTCTTTTCTTCTGTTGACACTATTGCCTTGGTTAGACTGATCCAGCTAATCTCTACAATCTAGTCGTACTTATAACTTCACGTGTCTCAATTTCTCAAAGAGAGAAGGCATCGTATGCTCTTCCATAATAGTAATTTGTGCTACACAAAGACATCAGAGGCTTGTATACTGTAAGGTCCTTATAAAATAGCTTAAACTAATGTAACTTTGACTATCAGAAGAGCATACAACAGATATATGCAATGGCTGAGTCTGGTTCAATCCTTTTACTGGGACAGTTTTTCAAAAAGATTTTTCAGGCCAGAGAGGGCAAATTACTATGACATCCAGCTCTGTCATTGTCGGAGTCTTGAGTGAACTTATTTCTTGAGTCTCCTTTTTTGAACCTGGAATGAAGACCTGCAGGGAAAGTGGCTGGGAGGAAGCCATGGGCATCTTGGGAAATCTGTCTATGGCTTTTCATGGAGTACAGGCAGTGCTGGAGGCAGGCAGTGCTTGAGGCTGGCAGTGAGGCCAGTTAGGAAGTGGTGCTCTGGTTGGGCACGCCGTCAAACATGAGCGTGGACTGCAGAAGAGCAAGAAAAACCAGAAATCCTCCCAAGTAGGCTAGGGGTTGGCACAATGAGAATGGCAGCTATAGGCCCTCTCATCCATTCCTGGTGCTCCATACCAATCGCATCACTAATCAGGGATGAATGAAGCTTGGAGAAAATTCCAGCGTAATCAAATGTGTGACTTGTATGAAATATGCTTAGTTCAAGTGTGACAGACAACATCATCCTGAGACTAATGTGAGTGAAAAATTAATAACTGGTCAACAAACAGCAAAGAGATCATATTGCAAAAAGTCTTGTTAGAAATCTTCCACAACATCTATATTAATTGTAGAACTTGAACTTTACAGTGATTCTCATAAAGCGTATCTCATTTTTTGTTTCTTCCATAACAAAGACAAGAAAGGCTACCAAATCTTTAGCCAAATAGACAGTGATCATATGACCCATCCGAGGTGCTGTAATTTGTCAGTTGCTGAGAAGTTAATCATATAAACAGCAATAACTGGCATGATATTGATTTAGCTCAGGTTACAATCTTAGTTTGGTACCAAGAGATGGAGGGCATGTGGAGGTAAAGGCAAATTATTATGCCCTTGTCCCTATCCACATCCATTTGTGATGAATGAGCTCATGTCTACTTGGAGGATACAGTTCCTTGCTTCCATATTTGGAAATAAGTTCACTTAATAGGATCATGCTTATTTGCTTTTTTCTTCCATGAAAAGCTATGGTCTTGGCATTCTTTTATATGAAATTATATGGCATAGAAAGTTATACATTTTGTGGTGGCATAAGGGGAAAGATGGGGTCAGCTAGACAGCATAGTGGATAGAGCACTGGACTGGGAATCAGAAAGACTGATCTTCCTGAGTTCAAATCTGGCCTCGGACACTTAGTAGCTGGGCAAGTCACATAACGCTGTTTGCCTCAGTTTCCTCATCTGTAAAATGAGCTAGAGAAGGAAATGGCAAAGCACTCCAGTATCTCTGCCAAGAAAACCCCAAATGGGGCCACGAAGAGTCAGACATTACTAAACGAGTGAACAGCAACAACAGTCACACGGCTAGTTGAGCTGAAATTTGAACCCTGGTCTCCCTTAGTCCAGTGCCTTATCCACTCTACTACATAGCTTATATCAGACTCTTGCAACTCTCGTGGACAGGGAATCCTCCCTCTCACCTAAATCTTGCCTAGTGTAATTTTGGATTTCTTATTCAGCTCAGATTAATGGTTTATCACCATTCTGTATATAATAGTCTCTCTCATAGATGTTCAGTCTTCCTTCAGCCTTCTCAGTGATTCTGAATTCTTGACATTTCCTCCTAAATCTCATTTTCAGCACCTCGGTAAATTTCCCTTGAACGCCCTCGATGCTTTTGCCTTTCTTTATATCCCTAGCTCCTCGCATGATGTCTGGTACAGGGATGCTTAAGACATCCTTATTGGATTGAATCGTGCTGGGCATTTACATATATGTTGCTGTTCTGTGTATTCTTCCACACCACAGGAGGATTTGCAGACTGTGGACACTACCTTAAAAAGACAGGGGGACCCAACCAACTTTTCCTCTATGCACATGGAAACAATGGTCTTAGGTTTGTGGCTTCAGCTGCCATTGATAGAACTTGATACCTTTGGAGGCTCTGCCTACTAAAAACCTAGCTATCCTTGTTCAAGATCAGCAGCCCACAATGGATGCTAACATTGTAGTCCTGATTCTATTTTCTACTCTCATTCCCCAGCTATCCCCAGCTGTGCCACGTGGTCTCAGGATAAATGCCTGTGGAGGTGGTTATCTTAACTGCCTTACTTACCCTCAATCATTTCACTTCAGCCCACCAGAGACCATTTATTCGAAGATTGGCCACTTAGCCATCCTTCTGTCATTCATTTGCTACGCAAATACCAAAGAATAGAACTAGGAGCAAGGGCTGATTAAAAGAGTAGTTTGCCAATAGTATCTGTAATAAGCAAGAATACAGAGTGAGTGGTTGTTGTTAGATTTAATATTTGTCCAAATTGGTACTGCCCTCTCAATATTTTTTCCACTTTATAGTTAAATGACAAATAGAGTATAATGTACAAGTCCCCTAGACTAAGCATTAACCCTGTTGTAGCATTACTTGTATGCAAGTGTCTAACCTGTTCAGTATATGAGCAATTGACTGATTTTTAAATCGGTCCTGCACGTGATTTGTCATTTCGGTGACAAATTTGAAATTCAATTAAGCAAATCTTCCCATGAACTCCAACTTCATCAGGAGACAGACTGTGCAGGAACAATTCAGCTGAATTGTAAAATTGTAAAATTGAAAGCCTTCTTGTAACTGAGCACCTCTGTATTACTTGGAGTACACATTAGTGGATTTCCAGACAACTGAAGAAAGATTCAAAACTTCAGCTCATATATTAACTGGCCCACCTATCTACACGTACAGTTTCATGTAACCCTACCTGCAGTATTTTGTCCATTCACTGAACTTATCTATTATCCTCCTGTTCACAATTCTGCATTCTTTGGCATGAGATCACACCTGAGATAAATAAGTCAGACCTTTTATATTTCCAGTGAGAACAGACTTGAGGGTCATAAGTATTAAGTTGGAGCTCCCTGCCCCTCAGATTTTAAAGCTCACATTTTAAATAAATGTATAACTTTCTAGAAGTGTTGGATCCATTTCCCAAGCTAGAATGCCTTCCCGATGCTTCACTGATGGAGAATTATAAGGCCAGTTTTTAGGAGATGCCATAGGATAAGTTGTGTGTTTTCTTATCTGGGAGATTGTCTCAACCACTTATGTTTGCCTTTTGACACTCATTTGTGGACCTAGATTGTCTTCTGGTCAGACAACCACAGTTTGACGCCAGGAATTTTGTTGTTGTTGTATTTTGTTTTCACATCTCAGAAAAGAAATTGCAAATTACAAATAGAGTTTGTGTGTGCGTGTGTGTGTGTGTGTGTGTATAATATATATATGTGTATATATATATATACACATATATACATTTTAATACAGATCACTCTCAGAGAAATGCTGCTTAGTGTATGTATGGCCACTAGATGGCACTGCAGTGGGGAGAAGACTGCTCTACCTGAGTTCAAATCTGGCCTTGGACACTTAATAGCTGTGTGACCCTGGGCAAGTCACTTAACCCTCTTTGCCTCAATTTCCTCACCTTTAAAATGAGTTGGAGAAGGAAATGGCAAGCCCCTCCAGTATCTCTGCCAAGAAAAGCCTCAAATGGGGTCACAAAGAGTCAGACACGACTGAAACAACTGAACAGTGACAACAAAAGTGTATGTACATCCATATGACTGTACAAAGGAACAGACATTAAAATAGTCATGAAAAAGTTTCATTGATTGTAATGCTATGCATTTAGATATAAATGAAAACAGAGGGGTAAACAAGTTAAATCACATATTGGGCAGAGTTCTTATAAATCATTGCCACCTTGCTAAGTGTGATTAAAAAAGACCCTTTGGTAATGATTTATTGAGGACAAATAGAGATAAGTGTGGAGTTGGAAAAAAAGTGGAGAGAGACGCATGATATCATTTTTCTTTTCTCCTTAAATAAACTGCCAAGTACAATTGGCAATAAAGGAATTCCAAGGTAAAGAAATAGCATGCAGTGACTTATGAAAGACAAAGTCATCTTCTCAATGCATTAATACATTAATGTCACATGAAAGTTGGATGGCAGGGCGATAACAGCATAATTCCTCCAATTTTTCTTTTCTGTTTTTTAAGGAATCATTACTGGCTACAGAACACAACCAGTTTACTGTTATTTGAAAGTTTGCAAAACCTACAAAAAAGCTGCCCAGTGGGATTCCAGTCTACAGGGAGCTAATTTTTTGTTTCCAAATAACATCTCTTTTCTAAGAGATGGCAAATTTATTTCTTTAATAAACATACTGCTCACTTAGGTCCCATGGACCTTAAGACCTCTCTTTTAAAAAAAGGTTTTATACATCTACCTCTGTGCCAGAAAGACCTCATTATCCCACCAAGATATACTAAATGATCCTTACAGTCCAGGAAACAAACTTTATTATTAAGAAAATTCTTATTATAATTCGTTAGAAATTTAAGATCACAACCCACTCCCCCACCACTTGGCACAGCTTCCTTCTTTTTATCTAAATGTACACCTCTTTTATTTGCATTGTGTTAACTCATTCTTGTTAAACACATCTATAGCAAATTATGCCTACTAGTATTGGCGTCAAAAATCTTGGTTCAAAATGAGACTCTCTCTTAACAGCTGTCTGACTGTGGACCAGTCGCTTCTTCCCTCTGATGTTAGTTTCCTCATTTGTTAAATGAGGTTGATAAGGCTTCAGTGCCCTTCCTCCCAGGCTTGTTGTGAGCAATTACTTAAAGAAGAGAGAGAAGAGTGCAGTGGTTAGGGTCATGGTCTTAGAGGCTTTTTTTTTTTTCCTGCTTTCGATACATTCTAATTCTGTGACTGAGTAAGTTACTTATATCCTCTGTGTTCCTCCTACTCTGATTTGCATTGGGATCTGTGGAAATGGTAGAGGGAGTTTTTCCCCACACTGTGTCCAGGTGTTACTTAGAGACAAGATGGAGAAGCCCTGCTATTTTGATATGGCATAACGTATAACTGAAAATAAGACAGGAGAGGTAATTGATCAAGGCGCCATACAGATCATATGTAGGTAGCAGTATTAGGGTAGCTATAACTTCACTTAGCCTTGTTCTCCTAGAACCTGAAGTAGCAAAGGCTGCCATTCCCCCTGAAGAGAAAAGATGGGATGCCCTTAATTGGAGGCTTGTTCTTCTTTTGAACCTGTGATAGACTGATAGATCAGCTCTTGTGATTTACTTTTACTCTGGCTTGTATCAAGTATGATTTCTATGGCTGAGTTTTACATCCTAGCTATGAAATAGCAGCTGTAAATGATTTTTTTGTTTATTCGTGATCCATGGTTATTAATTCTTAGCTAATTGAATAAATGTGAAGAAAAGTATGATGAATGCTATTTCATTAATCACTTAATAACTGGAGTCTGTGGTCCAATGGAGACTTTAGTCTTACCTATCCAAAGGAATGGCATCAAAATTTCTATTAATTATTGCATCCTTATGCTGACAAAGCTCATTTCTACTAAAAAACTAATCCTACCCAAATGTGCTATAATTAGAATTAATGTGATAAAAGAGGCCATCTGGGTCAATATGCTGACCTCAAGGGGTTGTACTCCTGATTTCATATTAAATGTCATGCCTTAAATCTTATATCTTAGTAGAATTATAAAGGTTTAAAGCCCTTAATAAATTTAGCTTACTTTCCATGTGGATATTATTCACTGGCTGAATCTTATTTTGATTAAAACAACTAAGACTCTTGCTACATTTGGGGGTGACTATCTTATGTTATAGACAGATAGGTGGTAGAATGGTTAGAGCGACAGGCCTCGAGTCAGGAAGACCTGAGTTCAAATCTGGCCTTAGACCCTTACTAGCTGGATGACCCTGAGCAAGTCACTAAACCCTGTTTGCCTCAGTTTTCTCATTTGTAAAATGAGCTGGAGAAGGGAATGGCAATCCACTGCAGTATCTTTGGCAAGAAAAACCCAAATGGGGTCATGAAGAGTCCGACATGACTGAGAAATGATTTAACAGCAACACCAACAATCTTATGTCACCTTGGTTCTCTTCAACTCAGTTCTCTGGTTGAATTATGCTTCTGGCACCCAAGGGCTCTTCTCTTTCCACCCATATGATTCTCTTAGGAAACTAGACCAACCATGTTCTAGTTTTGCATTCAGTTGATTGTGTATGTGTAACAACAGTGCAAGAGAATATCTTTGCAGAAGTAGCTCCTAGGTTTGGACTTTATAGTTTCCACTCTTGCAACTTGGCTTAGTGTCTGTTGTATCTACCCTCAGGGCTTATAGCCTAAAGCTTTCAAAAAGCATAATATCTCTTATTCATATTGCACTTCAAGGTTTACAAGCCTTTGATATTCATTATTACATTTATTCCTCCCAACAAAACTGTGAGGCTGTTATTTTTTTATCATCATCATATGGTATTATAGTTATGATACATATCAAATGTAAAATAGATTGTTATTAAAATTATTATCCCCATTTTATGGGGAAGAAACTGAAAGTCCATTTAATAGGTTAAACAACTTGCCTGTGATGGCACAGTTCGAAAATCTGACTGGTGAGATTTTGACCCAGATCTCTTCTAACTCTGAAGTCTTGTGATCTTCCCATTATACTATCCTGCCTTCCTCCCCCACCCTCTTCTCTCTTCAAAAAGCAGATAAAATTAAAAGAAAAATGGCCTATATACAGTGTCAGATCCAAGATAATAAATGAGTCTTCCTTAGGCAAGTTACCTCCCATATGTGTTATTGTTTAGTTGAGCCTTTAAGCCTTCATTATAACACAATAAGGAGGCAATATGGTATGGTGAAAAGGTCCTGGCTCTGGAATGTAAGGACCTGTCTTCAAATACTGCATCTGGCACCTTCTTCCCTGTGTGACCTTGGGTAAGTCACTTTACCTCAGTGGACCCATAAAATGAGAAAGCTAGACTTGATGGTATCTGAGCTCTTTTCCAATGCTAGGTTTAGGATCATCCATGATACGTCATCATAAAATGCGTAATACATGCCATGCAAAGACATTTTTATAGCATCAATATGGTATGGACTTGTAAAAAAAAAAAAAAAAGTACTTGTAAAGAGAGTTCATTTGCAAATTCCCCCCTAAGCACAGTTGTATGCTTTTCCTCCCCATAGTCCCAGCTCTTTGCAGATTCCCACAAAACTCAAAGTAAATCTAGCTGGAGATAAATGAAGACTTCAGTATGTTTTCTGTTGAACTGCAGTCAGAAAATACGCACTCCGTAGTGGACAAGCAAAGCACCCCCCACCCCCCACCACCACCCTCCAGTCTGCATAGCTGATGCATAAAAAGTAGTGGGGAAAGCAGAAGTCTGAAAGGCTGAAGGCAATTTGTGAGCTAAATAGTGGGGAAGTGCCTGCTTGAGTTGGTCTGGTCTCTAGGGAAACAGACTATCTTTTAAAATACCTCACAGGCCCCATCTTCTGCAGTTTTAATGGAGTTTTTGATGATTCTGGACTTTTGGGATCACTCGGGAGGACTGCTTTCATTTCAGTAAAACCCCAAACTGCCAACCTGGTGGATGTCTACATTGAGCTTTGGTAAATATTAGCCTGTATCGCTAATTACTACTGGCTGTAAATCTTTGCCGTAGCTTTTTACTAAGTGGTTGGAAATTCTCTGAGAGTAAGAAATATACAGTAATCCCTCTTTTTTATGAAGGAGATAGATTCCAATAACATAGTTTATTGTCAGTTACTCAATAAGGTGGAGAAATAATATCTTAGGCATATAGGGATGTGCTCCATCCCCTATATGAGCGTATGATTTCATGTCTTGGGACCTCTCACCCTTTTCTTTCCAGCAAAGCAGACTAAGGGACCCTGGCCCATTGGGAGAATGTTCCATCTTTTTCTCAGGCACATATTAGTCACTATCTGATTGGTGTTCCCTCAAAACTCAGAAAAAAAGGGCTATGACAACCCAAAAAGTATCACCCTTCCCACAGCCACAGCCAAGCCCAGGGCCTTACCTGTAACAGTGCTATTGCCCAGCACTGAGAAAGCCAGAACTTTCCCCCGCTGCCTAACCATCTTAAACTTGTTTTCTTAAAAAACAACCAAGCAAACAAAATGTCTTTGCTGTCAGAGGATTCATTCGTGGAGATACCACTATAGCTCAGAATGCCAGAGAGACAAAAATATAGCCATTTTCAGGTGACAAGTAAAATAAACCAAAATAAGCACAGACCATGGACACATGAACAAGACAGTATTTTTTTTTTTTACAATATCTTGTCCTTAAATGTGTTTTTCACGTGAAAAACTACAAAGCAAAAGGTTGAGCATCAGAAGAGATTTGTGTCCCTTGACACAAACCATGTAATTGAGTGGAGGGTCATGTGACCTGTGTGAGCCTCAGGCTCTTCCTCTGTAAAATGAGGGAGGTTAGACTAGATGACCCCCAAGGTCCCTTCAAGTTAAAAGCCTCTGATCCTCTGATCATCTCTTTCAGTCCAGGTAAGGAAGGAGATTTGCAGTACGAAGTGGCCCAGATTACTGAGCGCAGTGCCTTTCTTCCACTTGTTTGATTATCTGCTCAGACTCAATCCCTTGACAATTCAGTGAGCCGTCTTTTACTTTGCTTGGCTGCAGAAGGCTATGTTTATCTGCTATGTTTATGTTTATAGCAAGAGGCCCACAAAATAGAAAATAGTACCCCAGTTTGGGGGTCTTTTCACTATAATCCTTTCCTCTTGAGCTCTCCAAATGTGCCGTAGCTAAATCTATACCAATGGTCTAGTAGTTTGATAGCCTTATAGATAAAACACTGATCTGTACTTAAAGTTTGTTTTTGGTAAAGAAGGGGCAGCTAGATGGCACAGTGGGTAGAATACTGGCCCTGGAGTCAGGAAGACTCATCTTTGTGAGTTCAATTCCAGCCTCAGAGACTTAACCCTAAATGCACGCTGTGTGACCCTGGTGCATACTGTTTGCCTCAGTTTCTTTATCTGTGAAATGAGCTAGAGAAGGTAGTGTCTTTGCCCCCAAAAAAAAACTCCAGTGGGGTAATAAAGAGTTGGATATGACTGAAAAACAACTGAACAACACCACCAAATGGTATAGAAGGAAAAAATGATGACTACTTGATTGTCACAATTATTCAGCTGATGCCTGTACCACTGATTCAGCTAATCTCTTCTGAATGTCTAAAAATGCCCACCAAAATGTATCTGAACAATTCATGTTTTACTAAGTTTGTAAAAATGGGAATAAAACATATACTTGCAACTTGGCTACTAAATGAATTCCAATTTGATTGTTGAACATAATGAATGGATAAATGAATGAAAGAAAGAAAATCTCATTTATTAAGTGTTTAATCCTTAACTTTCCAGATGCTCTGCTAAATTCTGGAGTGGAATTTAAAAAAAAAAAGATGAAACCGCTTCGGCACTTAAAGAGCTTATGTTTTAATAGGGCATTCTAATCAGGCAGCTATGTGGTACAATGAACAGACTGTTGAATTTGGATTGAGGAAGACCTGAGTTCAAATTTTACCAGTGTGATCCTGAACAAGTCACTGAACTTTTTTCAGCCTCAGTTTCCTCGTCCGTAAAATATCAATAGTAATACTGATAACAACCAACCCAACAGGGTTGTTTGTGTAAAGTGCTTAGGTAACCTTTAAAGTCTATAACAATGTGAGTATTCACCAGAGGAAAATAATCCTGGTCTCGTCTTAATGTCTGCTTTTGCCAGATGACTTAGTATGAAGTTGGAAATGTCATAGAAAGAGGAAAAAAGGCAAGTACCAGAAAAAAGTTGATAACCCTTTGATGAAATATAAGAGAATCTGTCAACATCTCTAACTAGAACACTCAATTGGAGAAACAGTAAAGTGATCTCAGAAGGGGGAGTTTTGATGTCGAAGCCTCCACCTGGGAAAAAGCAGTAAATAGTACCAAGGAAGTGAGGCTTCAGAGACTTAATTAGAGGAGAGCTTGACCCATGATTAGTTCAGGGATGTTAGCTGGAAAATAAAACTTTGGGGGAAAGTTAATAGCCTGGCAAACATGCTGTCACTGGTGGCCATTAGCAGTAGGCTGCTATTATTTATACTCAAGTACTATTTATGTAGAAATAAATAAAGCTATAGTTGAGTTTCACTTGGGGCATGAGCAAAAAAATGGTTCCATTTTTATTGAGAGGCACTATTTCTATTTCAAAAATCCTAGCATGGCCACCCGGAGCGCTATACAGAGGGTATAATACAGTTTTTATTTCAGCATCACTCATCTGCAACCTGTGATATCAATCTTTCTGATGATCTGAAATGGCAAGGGTTTATGAGAACAAGGAGGAGGGCTCCTGCCCACTAACTGCTGGTATTATCACGTCTTTAGTGCTTTGAGCTCTCGAAGGCACTCTCTCGACAATAACCCTGGGAAATGAGCTGAGCTGATATTATTATCCTTATTTTACAGATGAGTAAACCAGAGCATTGAAGTGACTTGCTCAAATCCCTTTGTTTGCAGTTAATAAGAGAAGTTTTGTCTGTCCTATCCATTACCTTTTTTATAGCCTCTCTGATTCTCTGATGCTCTCTTGGCAAATTTCTGTAAGCTTTCGGAGAAAGAGTGTAATGTACACTCAGTGTGATTTTTCACAAGGAATAAGAATTATCCATAAGCAGTGTAGCAGACAATTGCAAAAGTCTTTAAGGCATAAAGGTGTCTTTCTGCAACTTTAGGAAAATTAAAAGTGAAATTTGGCTTGAACTTGAGAGCCAATATATTGAAAAAGAAGCATCCTGCAAATTACCCCTTTTCCTATAAGATTTTATGAATGAGAATCATTTGACTTCAAAGACCTAGAGCTAAAAGAACCTTCAAGACCATCTAGCCCAAACCCTTATTTTACAGATGAGCAAACAGAGGCCCGGGAAAGTGTAGTAATGGGCCCAAGGTCATACAAGTGACGTGGCAGAGCTTCCATTCAAACCTAGGTTCTCCAGCTTCAAAGCCAGCCTTCTTGACGTTGGTCTGTGCTACCTGCCCCCCACCCAAGACTGTATCAGTTCACTATGTGGGCAAGGTCATAGAGTGATGTTATTCAACTTTTCCAGGGTGAAGGAAGAAATACATTACTCTAAGCTATTATTATTCTGTCTACCATAACCGGTGCTTTCATTGAACCCAAGTAGGCCCATAGCTTTGAAAACAGAAATAGAAAGGCAACCTCTTCATCATACAAGACAAAAAGGTTTAGGGGGAAATCACCTTCCAAGTTTAACAGATGTTTGTCAAATTGAAATAGAAATGAGATCCCCTTTCATTTTTCAAAAAGATGCATTGGATTTTTTTTCTTAGTTAAAAATGAGAAAGACAAGATTTCTTTCTTGTGCTAATGAGCCCGAGATGATTGAATGACAGCTAGTTACAGAGTTTTCCTAATACAGAGGAAACTGGAACAGAGGCCGATACAGCAGATTTCACCTACTGTGTGACCCCGGGCAAGTCATTTAACATCTCATTGTCTTAGGCAACTGTCTTAGACAACAACCAAGTACTCTGTTCTAATTCAGTGGCTCTCTTCCTTCTCCTTTTACCTTCCTTTCTGTCCTTCTTTCCTTTTCTCTTCCCCCCTATCTTTTTCTCTAACCTTTCCCAGATAATAGCTTCAATAAACATGACGTAAACCTTTATTTTGAAATAAATATGAATTGCTATTTATTTTTGCCTTGGTTATCTACTCTAGAGACAACATGGTGTAAGTGGGTAGAGGGCTGCCCTCAGAATCAGGAAAATGAGTTTAAGTTCTGCCCTGACACAGGTTGGCTGGCTGACTCTGAGCAGCCATTTAACCCCTAAGTGGCCCAGGCAGCTCTCGAATACTATAAATTACAAAGCAGGTACCAATCTTCACGGACACATAGAATTCCTCACCAGGAGCTCCCTAAATTAAGGAAATAACAGATCTGATCAAAAATAATAATAATTTCCTTTTTTGAGAAAAGCATTTACTGTGAAAAAAACTTTATTCTCAAACTATGTATTGCAGCTAGCTGAAATATAAAATATAAACCAGATTCAGTGGTGAATAAAGTAATACCTACGAATGTATTACTAACCAACCCTGAGAAGCGTGTTACATATTTAAAAGTGTTAATTTGTTATTTAACGCACTGGTAGATAATAAATTGCTGTCTGGTAGCTTGGTGTGCAACTTTGGACGCAAACCTCAAATACAGGGGTGGGAGCAGAAGAGAGAAAAGAAAGAAACTTAGCAGCAGGAGCAAGAGAAACCCAATTGCATTCTCATGACTTTATGCCTCTAGAACATATTTTTGGAAGGGAAATGGATGATAAAAGAAAAATGTAGTAGTATTTTCATCATCATTGCTGTCATTATTAGGTTTCTCCTGTGTTTTCCTTTTGAAGAACTCTGGGGTTGCATGTTGATAATTGATGGAGCGTAGAGAGAAGACACCCCATGGACAAGTCTACCAAACATACAGCTAGAGATGTAGGAGTTCCCTAGTGATTCAAAGTAGAAATTCACTGAACTAAGTATTATATCCCTCAATTAATTTGTCTGTGTAGTTAAGGCAAAACAGAGATAGAGGGGGCACGGGGCTGAAAGAATACTCCACATGATTGTATTTGTGAATAGCCTTGATTTCACAGATAAAATTATTCAGCCAGAAATTGACAAGTATTTCTATAATTTATGGTCATGTCAGTGCTAGAAGTCTTTTCTTATGTTTTAAAAATGAAATTGATGCATATAGTATGGCTATTTAAAATATTACGTACCGCTCTCAGCACTCTGCCCCCATTGAGCCTATGAAAATATTACATGCACAGTAGCATTGTTATCCTGTAAAGGGCACAAACATTTTTTATTCGAGGCATCTAGTAGTATACTCAAGAGCACTTTCCTTTGGTGGGTGATTGGGCAACTAGCATTTTCTTTTCAAATTTGCACATCAAACAGACAAATACTACATAGCATTCATGAAATGTTGTAATGAATATTCTGTGTATTTATTATTTAAAAGTAGGCTAGGTAGGTCTTCATTCATAATCCAGAAGTCTTAAGATTGTGAAAGTTGTCCTGCCAAAAAAATCTTCATCAGTAATGCATCCTTTCCTCCCAAAGGGGGAAAAAATAAAATAGCAAATTTAATACCTTGAAAATTGACACACTGGAGTTTTCTCTAAATGTTTTATGGACATTTTCACATGTATATTTCTCATCTTAAGGAAGTGTACATAATAACACATCACACTTTAGATCTCTACATATAGATTATCTGATAAATCAAGTTGAATAAAATATTTCCATCTGAAAAATATGAATAATTGAATCCCAAATGTATATTTCTGCTTTTCTTAATCCAGAAAATGTCTTGAGATGGTCACAGTCAGATTTTCAGAAATGGGATTTCATGTTAGGTAGATTTCAGGAGCCAGTATTAGCAATATACCATATACAATGGAGAGTGCCCTGGATTGAAGTCAGAAGACCTGAGTTTCATTAGAAGCCTTGATTCTAACTTGTGGGTAAGCTAGTGAATCTTTCTGAACCTCAGTTTCTTCATCTTGAAAATGCAACTAGTATCACGTATACTAACTATAAAGTGCTTAGTCAGTCATAAAAGTCAACAGCCTATAATTTCATTGGTATGGGAACTCCCTCTGCTGATACATGTCATGGCCTCTTCACACCTTCCGGCACAACCTTTTTGAATCCCTTTTGGCTAAGCTTCCAGCGATGAGCCTTTCTGCATCTAGCTACACAGGTCCTTAGATGAAAGATACCACTCATCACCAAAGCTCCCAGCTTGAGGTTTTATTCTTAGAGCTGTGGAAGACCAAGAATCACTTCTTAGCCAGTTATAAAATACCAAAGGAATATTTTAGCACAGTAGTAAATTATGAAGTGCTCTGTAAATGTGAGTTGTTATTGTTAAACCAGCTGAAATTCAACCATAGATCTGAACCACTGACTAACAAAGTACTCGTCCTCAAATCTTCCGTCTTGATCCATTACCACCTCAGATGGAGACACTATTAAGCAGTGGTAATACACTCTTGCTTGGCTCCTATCCATGAGGATTTATCATTGAAGCAGAAGAAGGGCCTTCTTCTTCTTCGGCAGTCTTCGAGCTCTAAGGAGGCCCTGCATTGTGGACCTCTAGAACAGAATGATAATGAGCTCTCTCTGAGCATGGATATGTTGCTTTGTAAATGCTTTTAATTGCCCCGTTAAGTTCACAGGAATAGTGAAGCATTTGCAGATATAACCTGCTTCATAATTACACTGATAAATCCATCAGAGATTAAAAGAACAAAGCTGTTTGAATCATATGCCCAAGTATTCAACAAATGTAGAGCAAACACTTTGAAGTTCATGAGGCTAAGCTGATAACTAACAGGGAGACAAGTGGAGAAAGCAGCTAGGCTCAGTTCAGTCATTTTTTTCAGTTGTGTCCAACTCTCCGTGGCTCACTTGGCCACTGGAAAAGTAACAAAAGAGACATGAGGCCAAGAGAAAAATTGCTGGCTTATGGTCCGAGTTTCTGTTCCTCAACGCGTTGGTGCTTAAGTACAGGAATGACCAACATATGCTAGGGAAGTCAGGTCAAATCAGTTTTATTTCTTTATGTGTCACTCTGCATGAGCTTCACTAAGGTCCTACTTTGAGTTCATGACTTGGAGATGATTCTGGATTCTGGAAGGCTATACTGGTAGAATGGAAGCTTTGACTAGGACTGGGGAATATGGAGAGAACCAGTGGGGACTCTAATCCAAGTACAGGCTTGGCAAAGTTGGGCGAGGCCCTTGGTGAACTCAGCAGCTGGGTGATGGCAACTCTAATCATATTAAGTTATAAATGGCTTCAATGTGCATTGGTGGAGGAGAAACTCACACAGACAAAATGAGATATCCTTAAATCCATAATTTGCTAATTCAAGGTAGTGTATTCTGGGCTTGGCCATTTAGTCAACACTTTCATCTTTCATCTAGCTCATCTTGAATAGTTAACGTACTCTTGAATGTCAGCACCAGTACCATATTCTGCCATCCAGTAATGCTGTCTTCCTTGCTCTTCCTCTCACAAGATGCTCCATTTCCCCACTCTGAGAATTTTCCCAGGCTACTCTCCCCCATTCCTCAGAATGCTCATCCTCCTCACCTATTCCTCTTGGCTCCCTGGATTTCTGTCAAGTCCCAGCTGAAGACTCACTATGTTGTTTTGTTGTTGTTCAGTCATTTTAGTTATGTCCAATTCTTTGTGACTCCATTTGGGGTTTTCTTGGCCAAGATAATGGAGTGGTTTGCCATTTCCTTCTCCAGCTCATTTGTTGATGAGGAACTGGGCAAACTGGGTTAAGTGACTTGCCCAGGATCACACAGCTTGTGTCTAAGCCTGGTTTGAACTCATGAACATGAGTCTTCCTGATTCTAAGCCCAGTGCTCTATCCACTGCTCACCTAGCTGCCCATATACACTATACTTGCTGTATATCTCTACATGAATAATATCTCATTGTCTGTTCATTGCTTACCATACCTGCAATAAAGCTATAATGAAGAGTTGCCTGAAAAGTTAAGCTTTTCCTTCAATTAGATCATAATTCCATTTTGTATGAGGCTTCTCTCTCCTTTCTCCCTCCTGCATCCCATATCCTTTACCTCTCGTTCATCAATTAATTACATCCACTTAGCTCTATCAAGCTTGGAAATTAGCAGACAGATTGGAAGACATTCACCCTTTGGTAGTCGAAGTTAGGATTTATTCACACCATGAGGTTAATAAGAAAGCGCTAAGCTACTTAACTCAGGAATATGATAGAAGAATTAGTGGACAATATTTTAGGGGATTTATAACTGGTCTGACCAGAGCTCGTTTTTCAGTTCAGAGAATAAATAATCTCCATCTTCAAAATAGAATTTGTATCTTTCAGTGTTTCTGTTTTGTAACTGCTTTGAAAATGGAACCCTTGCTGCCATCATCCTTGCGTCTTTCCCAGGAGATCTCTGGGCTTTCTTGCAACTTGGCCCCACTGCCCTGAAGAGAAGGCCACACATCTTAACAGATTTTGCTAAGTCTCTGTGGTATAGCGAAAGAGAAAGGCCCTTGTGTTGATAGTGTGTGGGTATGTATGTGTGTGTGTGTGTGAGCACATACATGTGCATGTCCATGAGTGTGAAAAACTTTGACCCATGCCAGTTCATCCTTAAGATGTATCAAGGCAAAAATGTTACAACCAAAAGTCTCATAACAACGATGGTGGGATTTGAGGCAAGTTTTGAAGGATGACAGATGGCAGGGATGGAGAGGGAGAGCTTTCCAAGTAGGGGGAATGACCACTTAAATAACAAAGTTAGAAGTGAGAGTTTAAGGCCCAGATAAAAAGGTTTATTTATTTGTGAGAAGGACTTTCAGATCAGATAGACGGTAGACATGGCATCAATGTCTTAAATGCTCCTCTCAAACATGGCTTAGTCATTAACTTCGTGACAATCCACTGAATAATTTACCAAGACAGTTATAATCAACATTCACAGATCTTCACTTGACTCACTGGCAATTTCCGGGTGGCAGCTTGCCCAGTGCCCAAGTAGCGTATGATTTTGACAGTGACCTTTAATAAGACATATTTAACAAGGCTCTCTTACGTGCTACAGAATAAGACGTATATTAAGAATTTAGGTAAAGGAATTTTTTCCCACTCTAACCACTTGGGAACTGTGATTCTCTTATTCTGTTGGCGTTAATTAACACCAGGGAACTTTGCAAACCTTTTCACTGGTGAGTTCTTCTAGTCATTATCAGTCGTATAATGGCAAGGTTCTGCTATGTTAAGGTTATTAAAGATCTAGGGACACTTTTCATCAAAGATATTATTCCGTGCATCCCCCTCCAGTTGTAGGTTATTGATGGTGAATTTGATTAGTGTGGGCAGGCTGTATGAATATTTTTTAAATGTTTTGTGTAGGAATCCTTTTCTACTCCCCCTGCCCTGATATGGCAGATTTGTGACTTAAAGCATATGTGTGTATATGTGTTGGCTTCAGGTTTCTGCCCGACCAATATAAAGATAGATTAATGCTGTTTCATTAACACAGCTAACAAAGGTTTGGCCTATGAATAAAATGGTGGATGCACTTAATATGGCATGAATAGTTGGATCTATTCCATCATCCATCATCTTGTTCACCTTCCTTTCAAATACCCTTACTCCCCAGTGCTCTCTCGCCACCAACTAAGGCACTCACAGGGGTTCCATGCATAACTATAGGCAAGACAGGATTCAGAAATAAACAATGGGAGAGAAAGGCTGATGGGGAACACTGATGGAGAAATGGGGTTATCTGATCTAACTGCCTATGTCGATGTGAGAATACATGGTAGAGTAGGCAAAATATTTTTGTGGTCCTAATCATAAACTTGATATTTAGAGAAAAAAAAACAACTAGTAATGCTAGGTACAGTTATTCTTTTGTGTTCAGAGATGTTTTTCTACGTATAGACAAGCTAAGTTTCTTGGTTAAACTCTACCTCGGATATTTCCAGCCCAGGTAATTTAGAGTTGAATGAAATTGTGTTAAATATCTTTAATTTGTTGTTGTTTTTTTATAGCCATTACTTTTCCCTTTAATTCAAACATGCTCATATATCAGAAATAAAGTCCAAATACTTAAATTATTGACTTCTAATCAAGGGATTGGTTTTCTTGTGATAGCTATGTATTTTGGGCAAATGTACAATAATGCTATGCATATAGCTTAGTAACTAAACTAGGATACCAGGTGAGGGCAGTAGGGTATAGTAGATAGGGCACTGCCCTCAGAGTCATAAAGACCTTGGTTTAAATCCTGCCTCAGATACGTACTAGTAGTTATTGTGACCGTGGGCAAGTCACTTAACTTCTCTGTGCCTCAGTTTCCTCATTTGTAAAATGAAGGGCTATCCTCAGTGGTCTCTTATTACCTTATATGATTCTCTATTTTAGCATGGTATCAAATGTTCTATTGGCAGTACCACTGTTAGAGTAAATCATCGAATGTTACACCCAGCAGGAGTCTATGAGATAATAAATGCAAACTTGGAGTCCAAACGTCTCATTTAATAAATGAGGAAATTGATCTCTAAGTTATGTGACTAGCTAATGGCGGAGCTGGGCCTCAAACCCCAACCACCTGACACTCGGTAATGCTCGCTCTGCCATTTCACACTCAAGTCTCAGAGGGATGATGTAAGTAAATAAAAACTATTGCAATGTGAGCATGTTTTTAAAGGAATGATAATGTTGGTCAAGCCAGATTGATGCTAATTTTTCTTTTTTCTTTGCTTTGATTTCTTGCTGCCATCTAATCCTAATTCAGAGCAAACCAGAGCCGAAAAAACCAGGAAAGGTAAGACTGCAAGCTTTCTAGCAAGTTGATTTCAAAACGTTTTGTTTCTTGTTGTTTAATCTCTACTCCACGGCATTAAAACTGTAAGTGCTTAAGATGACGTATGTTATGGTTCTGCTTTAAAAGAATTTCAAGCTGAGGTGTCTTCCCATTTTGTACCGCTTACACAGTCCTAGGAGCAATTTTTGAGTCTGGTTTTATTTTTTTCTCCACCAATACTCCCTTATCCCACTGTACCAAGACAACATGCTGCTGACAGCATTCTTTTATGAATGCCCCAGTAGTACAGTTATGATCAATTTTAGCACCAAAAAGGGACCATTTGGGTGTTAATTCCCAAGTTAATGAATGTGAGCCATGAAGAAGTATGATAGGGTCACAGGGAAGACTGCCATAATGAAACCAAACGTGGCTATGTAGCGAACTGATGTTCTCTGGGGTACTGAGTTGGAGAACATCAGTTTTAAGCTCTGCTCACATATAGGAGACTACAAAGTATGAACAACCATCTTTTCTTATATAAGTTGGTTGCTCCCAAAAATTATCCCCATGTCCATATAGCTAGGTAAGAAGTTCGATGATCAGCATGGCCCCCAAATGCTATTTCTACTATTTTGGGCTGAAATTTTAAGAATCCTTTCACCCCTTCCCCCCCTTCCTTTTCTTGTGGGAAGACCTCTTTAACTGGCAATTCTACATTTGGCATAATATTGTGAGATTCGAAGAAATGTTTTCCATGCATATAGCTTCCATTTGCATATACTAGTTTTAAGTGTGATCCCAGTTCTCCCACCCTTTACAACTTGGTAACACTAGGTTTCAGTTCTTGAAGAGGAAATTGCTACAATGTGGTCCTTACTATGATAATAAGCTCTGTGTTAGGCTAGGAAGTCTATAACCAGTGTAAGAATGATGAAAATGGTCTGTAAGGTCAAAGTAAACTTTCATCACCAAAGAATTTTAAGTCATTAGAAAGTGAGGTGTTTCAATATCACTTCTGAGTTGTCCTCGTGTGACACTGGTATTATTTCCCAAATATCACCTTAACTCAGAGTGACGTGAATTTGGGTCTTACCCTCTTGCACATAAGGCAAGTGAGTCACCAGAAGTCTCCAGAGCTAAGAGAGAGAAAAAGGTAAAATGTCATTAGTCATATCACTGAGCAGAAGCTTTGCGTCTACCTTGAATGTGACCAAATCCTTCTAACTTCAATCTGAATGAGACATAGAAGAAAGCTTAAATTGGTGAACTCTGAAACATTGACAAAAACATGGAAAGTCCATTTAATCTAAAAGTAGGGGATGTGTATTACCTTCTAAATAATGTGCTTCTCTAAACTGGATCCTGAGTAGGGGATTCATCCCACTAAAACACTTGGGCCATGAAATTGGAACATATGGTATACCAAGGGGTGATTGAAAAATCGATTTAATCATGTCTTGAGGGAACTATGGAGAAATGTCTATTTACTGAACTCTCCAAAAGCAACAGAATGTACATTTCTGTATTTGTTTTATATGTTAGCTTTCCCACAAAGATTTAAGGAGGGAGGTAGAATTAGGAGAAAGCAAAAACTATACACTTAGAGTATCCTTTTTTGGTTTTGATTTCATTTTTTTCTAAATGTGGCCCCATTGTCAGTTCCTTCTATGTGTTACTCAAAAGACTTCAGCTAAGGAAACAGAGAGGGAGGAGGGACTCTCTGTTTCTTGAGGCACTTTCGAATAGCACTAATTGTTACCTTGGATAACATTTTTGCCAGACACATAGGTATTGGTCAGAAGTGATCTGTAACTTCTCTTTGGGGATTGTCTTTGGGGTGGCCATACAAGAAAAATAAACTCATTACTTTCCACCTATACCTTGCTTTGGACCTAATACTGCATTTTTTAGCTTGATCACCCACTTTATTCACCACATTGAGTTCTGAATTACTTTTTGATGTTTCCAAAAATTAAATTCAATCTAAAAGGATGTGAAAATGATCGTCTTTGGAAATCATGTGAGCAATGATATTATTGAAATAAGTACACAGACTCCCACATTGCATCTGCTTTGAAGGGTATACATCTCACAGTTGGAGGCAGGAATCTGGATGGAGTCACTCACGTCTCAATTATGCCCATATCAATGTATGTGCATGGTAGATTCACATTATAACATGGCTCCTTATTCACACTTTTTGAAATATCAGAGATCCAATCTTGTTTTCCAAATTAGAGCACCTCTACCCACTAGCTTTATGTAATGTCAATGTTAAATATTGCCATGACATAGAAGTTTCTTTGCATTCGGTATTCATTGGTTTAATGCATGCGTTTTAAAAGATACTTTAAAAAACTGAATTTAGGAAGCTATGAATCTGTACCCAACTTGGGAAACAACGTTCATTAGTTTTGCATTTAGTGCACATTTTTATATAAAGTTGAATTTATCCCTTGAAATAATAATTTGTACTTTAGTTATGTTCCCCAATTTAAAGAAAAAAAAGAAGAAAGGTTACATGGCCCAATGGAATATAGGACCAGCCTTATACTTGGGAGAGCCTGAGGGCAGGTCCTACCTTTGACACCCCCTGGACCAGCCAGGGACACCTTACTACCCCGAGGAAACTCTCTAAGACTATAGCACAGAAAAGAATTGATAATCCATATCAGTGGATGGATCTTCCGTACCAGGGCATTCTCTAAACCAAGGAAATCACAAACCAGAAGAAGGGAAAGAAGGGAAAAGGAAGAGAAGGGAAAGGGCAAGGGAGGGAAGAAGGAAAGAAGGAAGGAAGGAAGGAAGGTATGTTTATCTCTAACAGCATACTGTCCCCAAATGAACTCCTTAGCTTTTCGTTCAGCCAACTTGAAAGATCAAAGAACCCCTCAGTAACTGCCCTTCCAAATTGGACTAAAACTGCCTTCCATAGCCATATTCAATTGAATTGATTGTTTTGAAGTAGTTTATAGCTAATTAGAAAATAAATGAAGCCTACCCTAGGCTGCTAACACACTTAGGAGGGAATTAATTATTTCTTTCCCAACTAATCCCCAGCACAGACGTACTGATTTTTTAAAAGGAAGAAGAAAAGCCTAAGTGAGCTTTTCTCTGGTTCCTCTTTGGGTAAATGCAGGTCTAGCTCTTAGAAAACATTTACCCTATCGAAGACAACATTGACTAGAAGACCACCTCATGAGCCCATTTCAACTGAGAATATGGATCCTCTTTTTCTGGGATAGGCTGAGTCTGTTGTGCCATGGCTCAGAGAAAATGGTCACCCTGTTATAGTGTATTCCCCAAATGCTAAAATTAACAGGACAGGACTGAGCTGCTTGAGATTTTCGGTGGAGAATTTTTTTTTTTCTGGCTTTGCCTGAAGTGAATTTACAAAGTGGTTTTGATCCTTCTGGGTAAGTGAAGTACAGACCTAGGAGCTCCAGTGGTATTGGCATTGCTTCCTCCATGTGGTATCTTTTCTCCTAAGTCTTTATCACTGGAACAGTCATTGAATTTGCGTCTAACACAAAGGTGTAAAATATCATGGAGGCCAACGAAGAGGCAGATGCAAAAATCCACTCTTTGCTGGTGCCGTATTTACTATAACTCTTTCCTCTTGGAGAGTGCAGAAAGTTCTGACCATCCCTTTTCTGGGGGAAAAAATGTGTCCTCTTAGAGCTCTGCTTCCAAATTAGATAATAATTTTTAAAAGTGTTGAGAGATTCCTGGATATAGTCTTAAATAGTTCAGTTAAATAATTCCAGTTCTAGCTATATGCTTCAAAGAATCATAGAAATTGAAATAGAAGTGGCTTCAGAAGCTATCTGATGTAACCCATATGGAGTCAGTCAGTAAACATATATTAAGTGTCTACTGTGTGTCAGACACTCTGCTAAGCCCCTGGGGTACAAAAAGAGGCAAAAGATGGTCTCCACCCTCAAAACGCTCACAATTTAATGAGGGAGATAGCAAGCAAACAAATATGTACAAACAATATATACAGGATAAATAGGAAATAATTAACGGGGGGGAGCAGTAGAATTAAGAAAAGCTGATAAAAGACTTCCTATAAAATAATGAGATTTTAGTTGAGACTTAAAGAGAGTCAGCGAAGGCAGTAGGTAGAGATGAGGAGGGAGATAATTCCAGGCTTGGGAAACAGTCAGAGAAAATGTCCAGAGCTGAGAGAAATAGTGTCTTGTTGGCGGAACAGCAAGGAAACCAGTGTCACTGGATCAAGGAGTACATGGTGGGGAATGGGATGTAAGAAGACAGGAAAGGTAGGAGACTAAATGATGAAGGACTTTGAATACCACAAAAAGAATTTTCTATTTGATCCTAAAGGTAATAGGCAGCTACTAGAGTTTATTCAGTAGAGGGGATAATATGGTTGGACCTGTGCTTTAGGAAAATCACTTTGGTGATTGAATGGAGGCTGGATTGGACTGGAAAAAGTTGAGGCAAGGAGACCTGTCAGTAGACTATTGCAGTAGTTCAGGTATAAGGTGATGAAGGCTTGCATTAAAGTCTTGGCAATGTCAGAGGAGAGAAGGAGGAGTATTTGAGAGATATTGCAAAGTTCAAATCTACAGGCCTTGGAAACAGGTTGGATGTGGGGGAGTGAGAGATAGTGAAGAGTCCAGGATGACTCCTAGGTTGTGAGTCTGAGGGACTGGGAGGATAGGATTGCCCTCTACAGTAATGGGGAAAGTGGAGGCCAGAGGGAAAGATAACGAATTGAGTTTGGTAAATGTTGATTTTAAGTGTGCTCGACATCCAGTTTGAGATGTCAATATGAAATTGAAGGTCAGCAGAGAAACTGGGGCAGGATAGATAGATTTGACAATCATCAGCATAGAGATGGTAATTAAATCCATGGGATCTGATGAGATCACTGATTTAAGCAATATAAAGGGAAAAGAGAAGATGGTCCAAGACAGAACCCTGCAGGATATATAGGGTTGGAGGAAGTGATCCAGCAAAGGAGATGTTCATATCTGAACAAAAATCCCCTCTGACATGATTCATCCATTCTCCTTTCTCCTTCCTCTTTTTTTTTTCCTTCTCCTTTTCCTGAGAGCTGTTTTGTTGTAGAATTACAGAATCAGGCAGAGGGACATAGTGATCTAGCATATGCTTGGAGTTAAAGCATTCGCAATTACATTTGTCATTTTCTTCAGTACTACTCTATTTCCTCTCTCACACAGTTGCAATTTAGCGCCGCCAATATTGCTATAAGAGGATTAAAATAACCGCTTGCTCCCCTTTTACATTACCAGCGCACCTGGCTTCGTCCAACAATTACTTCATTGACATGTTATTCCTGGGACGTTACACCCTGGGATATGCTGTGATATCTTTTAACAACTTCTTACCTTACTTTAAAATATATACTTAATGCTTTTAACTCAATGGGTAGCACCTACTGGATAAATAAATCAGCAATAAAATGAGGCCAAATTAGTCGAAGAGCCCTGTTTGCATGCTTCCCCTTCCTTTTATACTTGAAGGCATGCTACAGAATGTCAATGTGTCCTTCACTGTAGTTAAGGAGAGAGAGAGAGAGCTTATCTTTTATTCTTTTCACATTGTCGACTCAAAAGCCTTCATCTTCACTATAGAACACAAAATTTCAAAGCTAGAGGGGACCGCACTGGCTTTTTAGTCCAACTCATGAAAAAGAACCCTTCCTCAACACACCCAACTCTGCTTGGAGCCCTCCAATGAGGGGGAGCAGCATATTCTCCTTGGAGATGGCTCTGACTATTGGGCAACATCAAAATGAAATTTGCTTCTTTGTATTCCTACTTCTACCCTTAGACCTAAACAGAACAAGTCATCAAGCACCCAGAATCCACCAAGAGGACCCTACCCTGGACCTTTCAGTCATGTTGAATTAACACACCTCTAAAACTTCAAAAATGGAATTCCCCATTTCTGACTATATAATCTTCTTTCTTACCATGTATCCCACCTATTTATACCAATCTTGTGTGATTTTTTACCTCTTCCTGGTTCTGCAGGCACTAAATCTGTTCCATTTCACCCAATCTATTAACACCTTCAGCTTCACTCCATTCCTCAGGCAGACGTACTTTGATACTCAGCTTTTCTACCATGTTCAATTTCAGTGCCTCCTCCACAGTCCTAAGATTTTGGACTTTGATCAGGATGGTCCCTTCTTTATGATATAGTTCAGCACTTCTTAAACTGTGGGTCGTGACCCCATTTGTGGTCGTGACCCACAGTTTAAGAAGTGCTTAAAGGGGTCAAAAGCGAAAAAAAAGTTTAAGAAACCCTGATTTTAGTCCACCCTGATCATTTCACAGAGGGTGAAACTGAGGGGACCAGAAATAAGAGATCTGCTCAAAGTCACACAGCTAAAAGAAAAGTTGCTGGAATCCTAATTCTACTCTATTTTCTGAGGAAGAAGTAGCCTTCTCTAAGGTGACTCCCTTCACCTCTACTCTTGATCTATCATTTCATTATCCTTTCATCTTGATTCTGCATTTTCACCCACCCTCTCTGCATATGTTGTCTTTAGCCCTTCACTGGCTTCTTCCCCATGTCTTTTGAAACATCATCATCATCATCATCATAGCTAACATGGACATATTGCTTTGAGGTTTGCAGAACACTTTATAAATATTCTCTCATTTGATCCTCCAACGATTCTGGGAGGTAAATGTGATTATTATCTCCATTCTAATGATGAGGACACTGTGGCTGATAGAGATGAAATGACTTCCCTAAGGTCACACAGTAAGTAAGTGTATGAGGCAGGTCTTCCTGACTCCAAGTTTCGTACTCTAACCATTGTACCACCTGGCATCCACTTGAAGCCTCTCAACTCCTCACTCTTGAGGGGAAATCCTTCGTTTCATCCTTTCTATTCCAAAATTACCAAATGAGATATCTACACCCACTTACCTTTTTTTGTTCACCACTTATTTTCCCTTTAAATTCTTGTAATCTAACCTCTAACCCCATTCTCAAAATATTGAAACTTAATACTTAAAAGCCAAAAATAAGCCCCATCCATTGCTCTCCAAATCCAATGGCCTTTTTCAGCCCCCATGTTCTTCTGTCTCTCTGCAACAATGATTACTCTGTTTTCTTTTTCTTTTTTTTTTCATTGTTTTCCCGTAGATTTTATGGCTGCAACCTTTCCTGGTTTCTCTCTTCTCCTATCCCCATTCTTCCAGTCTCTTCTCTCTCTGATCTATTTCTCTATATTTCCTATATTCCTGCCTGCTAAGTTAGCAATAGTGTCACATTGCTCTGCTACTGAGAAATAGTCAGTTATCGCCAACAAGATCAAGTGAAAATGCCTAAGCTTGCTTTTTAAGGCCTTCCACAACCAAGAGCCACCTTACCTTGTTATCCAACCTATCCCTCCACATTAATCCCATGTGATATACTCTTGCTTTACTGTCTGCCTGCCTGTTTCTAGAATTTGTGATATTCATTCCTGACTCCATTATTTGTTTCTCTCTGTGCCCTTATCTGACTCCCTATAGAAAGGCCTATCAAGGTCCAGCCAAACCTTCTCTTCTAACTTCTGGGAAGACTTCCATGACCTCTCCTCTAGCACTCATTTTGCCTTTCACCGTTAGGGAATTACTTCCTGTTTAGCATTTCTTTTCTCCTCAACCACATAGTACATGTCAGAAGTTAGAAATGTAGTGCAGCCCACTCTCCATCTCTTTGCCTAACACAGTGTCATCTACAGACGAGGCACTTGAGTATTTGTTGAACGAATACCAGTCGTCATCTTAATTGCAGTGGGCAAACAAAGAGGATGAAAATGTCACAGTATTTCATCTCAAATTCTCTATGGGGAAATAAATCAGTTACAGTTCAAATTAAAATAAGATCCAGACTTTAGAATAGTCCAGAAGGAAAGAAGTAATTCATTCATTTGATGAGCAATTATTAAGCATTGATTCTTTGCAAAACAGTATGCTAGGCCCTGGAAATAGAGATAAAAATGAAAGTATCTGCCTTCTGGAAAACTTAAGTTGTACTTGGGAAATGTGTGTGTATGCAACGTACCAAATAGATATAACATCATTTCAGAGAGAGGAGAGGAGGACTAATGACGGGCATGGGTTGGGGAAGGGGAGAAGAGCAGCAAAGTTCTTAATGGAGAAGGAGGCCCTTGAGCTGCCGGAAAGTATTCCAGGCATGGATATGATTGGCATCCATGATACCCAAGGAAGATCTTAAAGCTCTTAGAAGTCTCCCTTCAAAGTTGTTCTTACTTTCTTTGAAAATGGAGAGAAATATGTTCCGTGTAAAAATGAACCACTTGCTTTGGTCACTCTTCAGAAGGTTATAATTCTGGTTTTATGTGAATAGTAGTATCTAGAGAAAATGAAGATAGTGTTTTCACTTTTACGGCATGAGAATAGCTAGAGTTTTCCAAACTAGAAAGTTGTTTTTGTTTTTTCTCTTAGGCCTGAAAATTGGCCATGCAGTCCAGTTTTGATGCTGTCCTCCCAAAGTGATTTCCTTTTTTTTAATGGTATCCCACACAGTAAAAGGCCACTATTGCTCAGTCTGGGATGTATTAGAAGAGTATACCATGAAACCGTGACTGTGATGCAGTCTGTCTCTTTTCCCTGTAGAACTTCAAGACAGCTAGCAAGATGCAAGAAACCCTCTGGTCCTCCAGCATCTTATCCTACCCTGGAGTGTCAGAATCCATCCAGCCTATCTCTGAGAAACAGATAGATACATTCTGTATGGAATATGCTATTAAGGACACTCTTAAAATCATCCATATTTATGCTCAGCCCCATTTGAAATGCAGGGAACACAATACAGACACATTAAGTAATATAAGTCAAAATTTAAAATATTTATAATATATATTAAACAAGAGAGAAAGGGAAAATGGCTGGTATAGTTGTACTTGAGACTTCATTTAACATATTAAATGTAGTCTTCCCATTAGCATATTATACATAGTCTTCCCATATATTTAGGTTTACTAAAATGCTAGCTATCTTGAAATTTTATCTATTGCACACGTGTAAACACACACACACACACACACACATATATGTGTGTATGTGTGTATGCATGTGCTCATTCACTTGTCATGATATAGGCCGTTTTCTATTTTCCCCTCTAGTAATCTTTGGCAGTCAGTGTTTATAGTCAATGCCATCTGATCTCTGGCATTCATTTCAAATCCCTATCTGGTACCATCTATAACTAGCTCAACAACTGTTACACTAAAATGCGATACCCTCGACTCCAGGGCTCCAAACAGCATCTACCTCCCCAATGTGCCTTTCAACTGAGCAATTGTTAAGAGTTGCTGTCAAATTCCACATTTCTCTTTTCCTTTCAGGAACAGTTGCAGACATTCTCACTCTGCCAAATGAATGATCCCACTGAAAGGGAAACTCCCTCAGTCATGGAATGAACAAATAGATTTCATGAGACCTGATTCACCCATCCCTAGCTTCTGATTTCAAGAAGCAGCTAGCATGAGCAGCTTCACATAGGCAATTGAGCTAGTGATGTATTCTAATTGAGACATATATTACTGAGAAAACAGAGCCCATTTACTAAACTAAAATTAAGCTCCCTTTTGACTTCCTGTAAAAATTGGGGGGGGGGGGGAAGGCAGTACAAAGAGAATTTAAGGTGTTTCTATTGTCCAGCACAACCTCTTACTTGTATTTCACATAAATGTAACAGTGCCCCCTTGACTGCTAGCTGCTGAATTATTGCTTAAGGAAAGAAAGATAAGACCAATTGTTTCCTAATGTGGTTAAATTGAAAGCTTGTAGTGGGATGCATGTTTGACACAACTTTTGAGAAGGTATATCATTTTTTCTTTATGGGAAAACCATGCTCATTCCTGCAATCCACTCCGAATAAGAATAATTAAATTATTTACTTCATTCCCCAAGTTCCAGGTCTGTGATTAGAACTATCACGGGAACAACAAATCCCTGCATTATATCCACTGTGCTACTGATAATGAAGGGTGGAGGTTTAAACATGGAAAATAGATTTTAACCTCAACTGACCTGACCTTTCTTCAAATGGTAGTGGATGACAGCAATATACCAGCAGGGAATAATGCCACTATTTCCAAGCAGTTTGTGCTTAGAAGTGTTTGCAAACGCTTGTCCTCCCAGCCTCCTCCCCACTGGAAAATGTTGTTAAGAAAAGAGGATCACTTTAAGTGGCTCTAATTACTTTTGCAATCCATAAGCCCCATCCGAATAATTTATTAAGATACTAGCTGTTTGCAGACAGTCTCTCTCCGGAACATTTGTTTTCTTCTTTCCAGTAGAGTAGTGGAATGAGTCCAATTTCATTTTTGTGCCTCATCAAAAGTTAGTATTAATGGTAATATTTTCTAAATCCCCTGCTTCTCGGGATATTTCCGAGCACTTTCAGAAGAAAGAGGATAAGACTGAGACCTTAAGTGTTTTTGTTCAGTACAAGTTTAACCCAGAAATGATAGCTCTGTGGTTTCTGTGGCTGCTCTACTCTGCACAAAGCAGAACAAAATAATAGGGGAGAGGTGAGGGATGACCTCTGAGCTTATTATACAGTTAGAGAGACAAGGCATACACGTTGAATGATAGCTCACATACTGCTTCACATTTTTAGTTTCCTCAGCAGTCCCATAAGAGAGTTCCCATAGATGATATCTAAGGGACCGTTCCAGCTCAAAGATTTTGGAAGCACTTAACTAGAACCTTTTAATGCTCCCAAGCACTGCTCCAAGATTAGAAGGAATAGAGCAGCTATTGATCTGTATTGATAGAGGGAGTTTCCACACTGGGAGTTCCCTATACCGATGAAATCACAGGTCCAGATCACCCTGACATTGCAGAGACAGAGAGACAGAGAAAAAGAGAAGAACGAGGAGAGAGACAGAAGAGAGAAGGAGAAAGAAAGGGAGAGAGGAGAAACACAGAGGAGAGAGAAAAGGAGAGGGAAAGATCAAAGAGGAGAGTCAGAGAAAGGAGAGAGAGGAGATAAAGACAGAGAGAGAGGAGGAAAAGAGAAAGAGGAGAGAAGAGAAAAGAGGAAGAGATGAGATAGAGGAGAAACAGAAAGGAAAGAAGAGAAGAGGAAGGAAAGATCAAAGAGAAACAGAGAGACAGAGAAAGGAGGAAAAGATGGAGGAGAGAGAGAGAGAGAACAGAATAGACAGTGTTGTAGGAAATCTTTTCAGAGGAGATGGAATTTGAGAAATGAGTATAATGTGGCTGGTTAGTGAGGAAAAGCCAGAAAAAGGAAAGAGTGTGAACAAAGCCTCAGACAGCACAAAGAACATTCTCCAGAGAGTGGCAAGATAAAACATTGTGGTTATCCTTAGATGGGCAATCCAAGGACTTTGGACTTTAGTCTGGACAGTGGGCCTGCCACATATATGATTTCTGACCTGAAGTGGTATAATGACAATGGTGCTTAATGTTTCTAAATGCCCTGGGCTATGGGTGGGGAGCCTGAGGCCTAGAGGCCACAGGTGGCCCTCTAGTTCCTCAAGCAAGACCTTTTGACTGAATCCAAACTTTACAGAAGAAATCCCCTTAATAAAAGGATGTGGCCAATGTTGATTTAGGCTTGAGTTTTCTCCTTCAAGTGCACCATGCTTCAGACAGGGTGGCCATTGACTATGATGATAAATAGCCCTCTTCCTTTTCCCCAAAACAAGGTGTGTAGGCACGCAGGCCTCAGACACTGCCCTTCTGTCCTCTCCTCAGTAAGCATTTGGAGATGTGATGCTCAGTAAATCTTTGCCATTAAAGGAACTGTCTCTGAAATCTGTTTCACACTCTAATAAAGGTGATTTTGGGGAATTGTTTGTTGAATAACTCCAGAGCAGGTTGTGTATCATTTTTATTGATGATATGATGCCATCTCTGTAATGGCTGTATAAAGTTGGCTGGATGTTAAATTGATTTAAAGCATTATGTTCAGGATTAGCCATAAAGATCTCAGCGGCTACTGCAGAATGGGCATTCCCATTGTAGCAAAGGCTTTCCAAAAAACAGTGTCTGCATTTATATAGAAAGCACTGAGAAAAGGGGCCACTTGCAATAGAAAGACCTTTTTACAGCTTAAGGTAGAAAGGAAAACATGCAAACTTATTCGAACAAAGGACTCAGAAAGCTGGAGCAGGGGTCAGGCCTGTGAAGCAAGCTTATTATAAGAGTCTTTTCCCCTTTTGTGATATATCATTATAGAGTTATGTGTATATTTGAACATACTCATTTATCGACGTATATACGAAATACGGACACATCTACACATGAATGGAAAAATCCCTAAATGGGGTTCATTCATCAAATCACATACCTAGAATAGTGCCTTGTACATATTAAGTCATTAAAAAATGTTTGTTGCTTTGAAATGAATCATCAATATTTATTGTATCTACTATTTAGTTCAATTCCAACACTTTCAAAGAAGCTTTTTGTGTATAAATAAGGGAAGCCTGACTTAGCAGCTTGTAGTCTACAAGACCCAGATTCAAATAAGCCATTTAACATCTCTCTGTCTCAGGCTATACAGATCTCAACCCATCCCTGCCTGCCCACGCTGCCCATGCCCATGTCATCTTTAGTGTCCTAAAAGCTCACCCCAGGGGGTCACTTTGTCATGCTGGAGGCCTTTCTCACTTTCTCTAGATATCCCACAGGCACTAGTGGAATACACGAGCTGTTAGCCCATCCTCCTGCACTCTTGCCTTGTGACTAGAGAAAGCTTCTCTTTCTTTCATACAGTTCCTTGATAAAGTCCTATAGTCCTCTTCATTGGAGTTCCTTGTTGATTATATGTTCAAGAAACTACAAAGCTCTTTACTGACCCAAGCATCCCATGAAAGCAAAGGTTCATTTTTTTTCCCATGCTAACACTTTACTGGTGGCAGGGAGACAAGGGGGGAAAACTTCCTCCAAAGACCTTCTACTTCTATATACACATGCACACATATGGTATATATTTAAGTGTGTATATCTTATCTTTTTCAGTAGAATATAGGCTCCTTGAAGGGCTGACACTGTCTCATTTTGTCTTCGTAGTAGCCAGGTGGCACAGTGCATAGAATACTGAGCCTAGAATCAGGAAGACCTGTATTTAAACCCAGCCTCGGACAACTTAATAGCTGTGTGGCCCTTGGAAAGTCATTTAACCTCTGTTTGCCTCAGTTTCTTTTTCTGTAAAATGTAAATGATAATAATAGCACCTATCTCCTAGGATCGTTGTGAGGATCAAATGAGATAATATTATTCAGCACAGTACCTGGCACATAGTAGGTGCTATATAAATGTTAAGAAGGAGGAGGAAGAGGAGGAGGAATAGTAGTAGTAGTAGTAGTAGTAGTAGTAGTAGTGGTAGTAGTAGTAGTAGTGTCTAACACAATAATTCCTGGCACATAGATGCTTTAATATAGGCACACTAACATATGTGTAAATATATAAATGTCTCCCTAGATTGTGCATATATATGATTTATACATGTACATATACACATCTATATTTCATACATGCATATATATACACACTTATACATACTCACATGTGTGTATATTCCAAATCCCCAAACATTCATTATTAAAATACCTTTTCCTACTTTTCCTGTGATATTGCTAAGGAGCTGGAAGAAGGAGCAAAGTATTTTGGTAAAGAGACCACCAGGGGGCAGCTAGGTGGCGCAGTGGATAGAGCACTGGCCCTGAAGTCAGGAGGACCTGAGTTCAAATCAGGCCTCAGACCAAACACTTAACACTTACCAGCTGTGTGACCCTGGGCAAGTCACTTAACCCCAATTGCCTTAAAAAAAAAAAAAGACCACCAGGACTTGGAAGAAGGAAGGGGACAGAGACAGCTAGCTGGTATGAGAGAAGAGAGAAGAGGTAGGTGGCCAGGTGAGGGAAGAACAAAAATGGCAGGAAAGAAGAGAAGTGTGTGGGTAGTATAGATAATAGCTTGGTCTTGGTAGCAGGAAGATCAGCATTCATGTCCTTCCTCTGACATTTAGTAGCTGTGTGTATGACCAAGGGCAAGGCAAGTCATTTCTCAGTGTCCCCAGGAACCCTCTTAAGAAGTAATTTACAGAGAAGTTACCAGTCTGACTTAGCGTAGGGAGTTTCCACACCAGGAGTTTACCACCATGATGACTTCCCAGGTTCAGACCAAAAGAAAATTGAATGCCTCTTTTTCCAGACAAATAAACCAAAACTGACTTAGATGATCACCATAATGGCTTACACGTATTCCTGTTAGCTCCCAAACTGCATTTGCTGGATGCAGTAGTGAAGAAGAAGAAAAAGTACTGTGTTCAGAATAATGTCCTTTAAGACTAGGTCAAGACTTTTAGGCACTGAATAAATGGTTTACCCAAAAAAGGCATGTGGATGTTAATACCTCATTGGCTGAATTTCCTCCCCATAGCAGAAAAGACACAAGGAATAAAAGGTTGTGTTAATTGTCTGCGATACTCCATCGTTGACAGGCCTGGCGAGCTTGGGGAAGGCTAAGGTTATGTGGGATTCCTTTCCCAGAACAGCTCTGGGGATGGCCAGAGCAATGTCCTCTGCGAAGCAGGGCTCTCTCTGTCCTGAAGCTAAGGCTGTCTGTGTGCAACACCTTTCCTTCTGCCTACCAAGGACAGTTTTTATGTTTGCGTACAATATTATCCAGTCATAGGAGACTTCTTTGGGGGGAGGGGGTTCACAATGTCTATTACTAGTTCTCAGTGGCTCTTTCTGGAAAACCGTGAAACACAAGAGCTGGCATTTCAGGATCTAGCACATAAAACACTATCTTTTTCACAGCTGGGGCCATATTTCAGATTTTATCTGAAGGACTTGATGAGATATTCCAAACTACCTGAAAATAATTTGGGTTGCTAGTGAACTGTGGTATCTGAAGGCCCATAGATATTAAAGCACTTCCTTTTTCTTTTTTTTCTTTTTCTTTTCCATTCCAGCTTTCTCATTCCAAGTAATTTTGGATTGCAAATGCTTCTCAGGGAAGATAGCATGTGTAATATGGGTACTTGTTCACTTTGATTATCAAGAAAAGGATTTTATATTCATTACGGTCCAGTATGATTAGAAAAGATTGATTACTTGGGATATAGCTACGTAATGCCATACAGATGGGCCATTTCCTTAGATTTGCTAGGAAACAAATCCTCAAACATGGAATGCCATACAGACTATAAAACCATATTAAAAATCCTATAAAGTCAATATTATACAATTCATATGTTTTGTTATACTCAAACTCAGACAACAAATTACAAATTTTAGAAAAATTGTTTTTAGTTCATCTGATAACTGTTTTTTAAGTCATTTGTAATATGGATAAGATAACCGTCAAGGTGTTCAGTGGAAACAAGAATAAAACTTTACTGATAGACAGACATATACATACATACATATATATATATACATACATATATATATACACATATATTTATAGGGCAACTAGGTGGCACAGTGGATAGAGTGCCAGACCTCAAGTCAGGATGACTTGAGTTCAGATCTGACCTCAGACACTTAGTAACTGTGTGACCTGGGCAAGTTACTTTACGCTGTTTGCCTCAGTTTCCTCATCTGCAAAATGAACTGGAGGAGGAAATGTCAAACCACTTCAGGATCTCTGCCAAGAAAACCCCAAATGAGGTCACAAAGAGTCAGACACGATTGAAAAATACACACACACACACACACACACACACACATACATACACATACATACACACACACTAAATTTCTGTTTTCTCTGTGTGAAAATTTAACTAGATACAATTGCTCAACATCCACTTATGGAGTGCTATACCAGACATTGTGCTGAGTGCCAGGGATAGTCTCTTCCCTAAAAGAGCTTCTGTTCTGGTGATGTAGGCAACATGCACATCAGAAGGGATCTCCGAAATATGTACAGATTAGATACAAGCTAAGCTTCGAGGAGAAGGTACTAGCAGCTTATTTCATACAAGCTGGTTTTTAAGCATATTTGGAAATCTCAGGATGTTCTTTATTTTGATATCAAAACAAATGTCCTCACTGAACAAATAAGAACATTAACTGAGCTAAAGAAGTTTGTGTAACCACCAAAATAACAACAAATCGCCTATTTTGCCTGCATACTCCTAGCAGACTTGTAGGAGGCCACTCAGTTTGTTTTGTGTGATTCAGCATTGTTTATTGATGTGGTTTCGTTCCCTCAAATGCAAAAATATTGCATCTCCTTTCTATCCAACCCTTAGAAAACTTGTTTAGTCCTTGTCATTAGTGTTTAGCACCTCATATCCTCTCCACTCTCTACCCCTGCATTTTTTCCTGATGCCCTCCCATGATCTCATGACTCACCAGGGCCCTCACTGTGGGACCCACCTGCCCCTGCCCAGCTCCAGCGGCGTTTTATGGTCCAGACTCAGCCCTTCCTCCTACCTCCTGCCACAAACCCTGTGCATTCACACTCTTGGTGTCCTATTCTCTGCTTTCCAAGGGGACATCTAGCTAATCTTATAAGTGAAACCTTGCTAATGGCTTAGTAGGTTATTCCTTCCTGGTCATATCTCCATCTTGACCAGGAACTTCAGGTAATGGACCAATCGAGTGATTCTACTGGTGGGAACTGTAAGCACTAGAGCAAGTAGGATAGAGATATTTGGGCAGTTGGGCACCTCCCCCTCCAGGCTGACATCTGACAGCTCTGGCTATGCCTAGGATTTTTCCTTGACATCTTTCAGAGTGTCGTCATACAGTGGACTTCTGCAGTGTCTGCATAGACGTTGCCAGACTCTATTGTTATCACTTGTAAAGTTTACCCAGGCACGATATGATATCTATATACGTGCTGTGTTTTTTGCCCCTATCAATTAAATGTTATTTTCAACTGAGAAAAGCAAAAAGCCTTGGCAGGCCATCAAGGAGCCATGTAGTTAATTCAGATTTGCAAGCTTGACCCTTGTTTCTAATATTACTCTATTCCCTTGAAAGGCAACAAACATTCTTGTACACCCCTAACAAGTTTGATTTCTCAATGTTGGAAAGATAGCAACAAGCAAATTAATATTTTCTCTTTAAGTTTACAGCCTTTCTCTGGACAGATTTCTGTATTGTCAGGGAGGAACTAAAGGAATGTTGTATTATAAAGATAATCACCCTCTACTTTGTGCTCCTAGAATTGCTGTATATTTAATAACTGTAAAAGTGTCAACAGAAATAATGAAAATCATTTTTAATAATGAGGCCTTGTAGACTTTGGTCATTAAGTGATTTTTGTACTGACGTAATTAAATATAGCTTCCACTCAATCTTGACCAGCCTTTGATTTGATATCGGACCTTTATGTTCCACATGTGTATATTTCCTGAAATTCTTCTCCGGTAATTCTTTCTAATTCTTTCCCCTTGATTGAAACAATCGGAAATCACAATGAGATTTGAATTTATACTGAACTCATGTGTATTTATATAGCCGTTACATGCTTTTTTTTGGTCTAGAGTACAACATATTTTTAAAAAGTTAAATGTACATTATGTACCACTTAAGTCAGTGCTGTCCCTGTCTTCCAAATGAATACCTTCTGGAGCACCAAGTTTAAGTAACTATCACAAGTATTCTGTGTCAGAAATGGAACTTGGTGCTTCCAGCTATGTCACAATAGTACAAAAACACACTTTGAACTAGCAGAAAAAGAAGTAATTGAATCTCCCAGTATAGAAAGCACATGGATTCCTGCTTTGACATGGAATGAATGACTTAAGGGGATATATTAAGGGTGTTGAAAAATCAACACCTAAGCAACAAAGCTCTCATCCAAAACATCAGGGACTACAAGAATGGATGGAAACTTGTTCAAAGAATGAAATTTAATATTTAAAGATATTAGTCAAGTATTTGTGTAGAAATGAATAGTATTGCACTAATAGAGGCCAACCCTGGTGCCTAGAACTCATATCTTCACCTGCCTTTCAGAATCCTTCCTTTGATCAAGACTCAGCTCAGTGGATACCTCCTCCCAAATTCTCTTAGATGTGTCTGAATCTTTCCACTGAGCCATCACTCTCCTGTCCCTATTATATGGTAGTTCTTACAATGTGTATGTGTCCTATGCCTCCCTTCCTCCCCTGCTCCTACCTGTATGTAAGTTCTAAGGACAGCCATTTTTTTTTATTTTAATAAGCTCCGTGCCTGAATGGTTCGTTGCATATAGTAGTCACTTAATTTGTTGCTTATCGGGTGAATGAATGCTGAATAATTGCATAGAGTTTAACCTAACTTTGTTTTGTCCTACATCAACCTGGCCTTGATGAGAGGCTTTAAGTACTATAAGCCATTTTGACTGAGGCAGCCAAAGATTGCATCTAATACCCAGGTGTAGTAATCTTTGCCAAGGTTAAGTCTCTATGATGTCTCATATAAAAATGGTAATTAAGCTATCGTTTATGTAGTTTCAAAGACATAACTTTTGTTGGCAACAAATTAACTGAGACAAGGTAAAATGCTTAAATATATTGACATACATTACACCTTACAACTTTTTGCATCTTTTAAAAACTTTTATTTTGAAATCTGTTCAGCTCTTGCTGTACTCAGTTGTTTGGAATGATTTGGCATTGAATTCACAAAATGTTGACGCATCTTCTTTAATCCTTCATCATGTCACCACACTTTAATCATGCTGAATACTAAGTGTACTTTTGATGAACAGTCCATTTTTCCAAGTCTATCTTTGATTGTAACTAGAAGATTTTCAGTGGGGTTTAAATCAAGTGAGTTCTCAGGCCACTGAAGCACCTTTATCTCCATCTCTTAGATAAATTTCTCACCTTTTCATAACTTGTGGCTCACAGTTCTATCTCCGTTTGGAAATTTTAATCATTCTGGATTTATTCTTCTACTCAGCATAACAATATATTTACCAGAGTTCATCATTCATTGAATGGTCACAAGGCTTCCAGGCCCACTGAAAGTTTTTTTTAATTACCAAAACAGTTTTTGGATGGATGTGTTATTATAGTCTGATTGCGATGTCCTGACCTTCTGACAATGGTTTTGGCATGGTTTCCAATGCAAAATTTGGTTTCATCAGCAAAAAGTATTATTTTCCCATCTTTAGTACTCTAATATTTGTGTTATGATGCCTATGACAAGCATTGTCACTTCACAACAATGGTTATCAACTGTTTTCCTTTTTTTAAAACAAGTCTTCTTACTCTTCCATCTTTGAAAAGTCTACACCATACTGTAAAAAATCACAATCCTGTCAGCTGACAAGTCCCACTGAAGATCTTAGCTTATTTTTTAAGGATTAATTAGGCTGTTTAAAAGCACTAGTTTTTCAGTTCATGGTGTCATATTTTGTTTTGTTTCTCATTTCAACCATTTCTAATCTTTGCACTTTAATGAGATTAATCTTGTTTCATTTTGGTCTTGAATGATCCTTGAAACACTTGACCAGTAACTTCTCCAGACCAGTAACTGTTGTAACATCTCTAATGGTCATTGATGAATGCTCTTTAAAGAGCTATGAATTTTCACATTCCCTTGTAGTAAAACCCATTCTTGAACACCACAGAATTAAGAGCACAACAAAAGAGAAAAATGAAACATGTGTATGACCCAAAATCAAGCATTTATCAGAGAGGGAACTAATGAAAGGTGGGGAAATCAGTTCAATCCACTTTTATCTGGTCCAAACCAAATGTTCCAAGTTAGCCTAATGTCAGTAGAAGCACACACACGACCACTGCTGTCACAAAATTAAGCTATATCAAAATTACCGGTCGTCTCAAACAGTACACATATACCTTTATGTGTTAAAGATTGACCTGTATTGTATCGACTATTCTCTTCCTATTCCCAAGAGAACTGGCTTGCTGTCAACAAAATAAATAAGAGTCTGGGGCACTTCCTTTGGATAATGATGACAACAAAATGATTGTGATGATTTATTAACTCCATTAGTGTTAGCAAAATGATTATTTGTCACCTCTTAGAATAATTTATTATTATTTTTTAAGGAAAATAATTGCTAACCATTCATGACTGACGCAACTTACCTGTTAGTTTTAAAGATAACACAATTATGAATAAATTAAGTTAGCAAGTCACAACTAAGCCTCCATTGAAAGCTATTTGACTTCTAATTATATATACATATATTACTGATGATGAGGCATGATTGTGGCTAATTTTTAATGCTACAACAGTTACAGCAATACACCAGGAAATGTTTCCGCAGCCTAGGTTGAACCTCTGCGCCTCCCCAATACCTCTCCTCACACCTGTCAGAGGGGAAAGGGGAAGTCAAGTCAAGTCAATTAGCATTTATTGTACTGAGTGCTGGAGATACAAAAAGGTGGGGGGGGAGAAGCTATGAAGGTTTGGATGGGTAAATAGGTGTTGGGTTGTTTAGTGCTCAGTGAAGCAAGGAAAGCCATAACAACCTCTCCCTTGGTAAACTGATCCTGTCTCTCCCTACCTTCCTGCACCCTCTCTCTGATAGACCATAGAGAAGCATATGGCTCTGGTGCGGCCTACAGTTCCCATTCTCTTCTACCCTTACTGGACCTTCCCACCTATACCTGTACATATACCTAATATCCATGGCAGTGTCTGGGGCTTGGGATCGGTGGGGAGGGTGTCACTTGTAAATGATAACGAACCAACGCAGACTAGAGAGAGGCTGTTACTTCTTACCGTTTGAGCACAATAGATCTATTAATATAGCAAAAGCTTATACTAGGCTTTTCAACCTCTCTGTTGGCTGAAATGACACTCAGGGTAACTAAAATGCCTGTGTAGACCTAGCTCAGAACTATTAATAACTGGAAATAACTCTTTAAACGAAACTTCGTGTTTACGTTGTTTACTCAGAAGGAACTAGATTTGTCTGTGAGTAGAAAATAATCTGTATGCTCTATTTTTAAAGCTGAATCTTGTAGTAATTAGCCTTTTTATTTTCTCCTACCTCATCCCAGTACACAATTCAATCATCTTATAATAGAAAAATGCACTATGTACTTTTTTAATCATAAGTACAGTTAAGATTGTGTGTATGGGGAGGGGGAAGGGAGGGTGGCTATATTCGTAGGAAGTTCAGTAAAAATTAATGAAC
Organism: Vombatus ursinus; assembly: GCF_900497805.2. Lineage (NCBI taxonomy): Eukaryota > Metazoa > Chordata > Mammalia > Diprotodontia > Vombatidae > Vombatus > Vombatus ursinus. Next base: position 387,357 of record NW_020944235.1, on the reverse strand, counting down.
CCAGCACAGGTAAGGGCTAAATGCTCATTAATATTGCTCTGTGGCAATCTCTGAAACTACACTAAATGGACAGGGTATTTTAAAAGTACCTCCATGAGATCTATTGTAGTACAAGGACTATGAAATGCCAACACTACCTGGATGATTGAAAAAATGCCCCCTAGTTTGCAATGCTGTTAACAAAACGGATTTTTGGCAAAATCTCTCCGCAGCTCTAAGCAAAGCTATCACTATTGTTTTTTTAATTGCAATGCTTCCTTTAAAAGAGACGAGATGGTCTAGTGCTTAGAGTGCTGAGCCTGTAGTAAAGAAGAACTGATTTTAAGGCCTGTCTCTGACATTTATTAGCTGTGTGGCCCTGGACAATGAATTTACCTTCTCTGTGCCTCAAGCACTTGCCTAGAACTTAGTAGATAAGTCCTAGATATGACCTCTGATCATATCTGTGTGTGATCTTGATCTATGTTAATGAATGGAGTCCCCACATTAGGATTTCTCCATGCTAATTGGTTATTCATCTGTACTGTAATCTGTACTTTATCTAAGTATACTACTAACTCATTAATCTTCTGAGTAACTTTCTATTATCTATTACATTAGATATTTACTTAGTTCTTGGCATTTTATGTTATTGAAAGGTAGCTAGGTGGTACAGTAGATAGAGCTTTGGGCCTGGAGTCAGGAAGACCTGAGTTCAAATCCAGCTGCAGAAACTTACTAGCTGTGTGATCCTGGGTGAGTCACTTAACCACTGTCTGCCTCATTTTCTTCATCTACTTCCTCTACTTCACAGAGTTGTTGTAAGGATAAAATGAGATGATATTTATAAAGCACTTTGAAAACCTTAATGGCAGCTAGGAGGAAGAGGGGAGAAGCAGAGTATTAGAGCATATTGGGACAAGAGAAGGGCTTTGTGTCTGTTAGCTGAAACATACAGAAAATGTGAGATTAAGGAAGCAAAAGGAATGGGATCCGGAGAGGATCAGCACACATTTCTTACAGGAAAAATAAAGACCTCGTGACTCAAAGGAACGAAAGAGTCATGGGCTCTTCGTGTATTTTACTTTGTCTTCCCTGAGATCCCGTTTCAGAGATTCATTTGTGTTGACTTCTGACCTCTTATTCCACAGTCTCATACTCTGACCTTAGGAAACTTCCATTTCCTAAATAATGTATTTAACAATTCAGAATCATAAAGGGCAAGCATATTAGAGAGAGCTGGGGTGTATGGTAAGTCCAGCAATGCATTGATTTTAGGGGACAAAATCAATTTTGTCATTTGCAAAAGCAAAAAATTTAATGTTTGAGGAAATTGTCCACCCAAGTTGTCAAGTTTGTTTAAAATCAGTTTCCTATTTGCAGGCTATAATTAACTAGTTAAAAGAGTGGAAGCATTGTACAAGCTAAAAAAAAAATGGAAGTTTCTAGATTTTCTTATGTGAAATTATTTGAGAAGGCAATGTTAATGTATTGGGATTTAATTTGCATGTTATAAAACATATTACTCACCGTTTATTAATTATCCTTTACATGTGTATGTCAAAGTAATTTACATAAAATATGTGATTAATATATGTGAAATATAAAATGTATAAAAATGTACTAGGAAACAGATTTTGCATTTAGAAAACCTGAAACTGATAAAACAGAACCTGTTTTCCTTTACAAATGAAGTTTGTTCATAAAAAAGCAACTCTCTCTCCCATGACATATGGCAAACACACTGTCAAGTAGGGAAAGGTGGAGTGGTTCATAACAAAGGATTGTGGGATAGGATCTATGACAAAGGCAAATGGCAGACTTCATTAAGCTGTGGTTGCATAAAGCTCAAGGGTCCTATTCCAGAGAGTGAGTCTAGCCAGCACGTATATGTTGTCTACATTTTTACATACTTGTGGGTTCAGAAAAAGAACAGCTTTGGCAGGGCCCTTTGAATAAATGTCCTTTAGTAAAATTGAAGCTCCAGTGCACATGTGTGTATCTTATTTTTATTACTTTCATTCCCACTGCTGCTAACCAATATAGCACTTTGAAGTTTCCAAAGCTGTTGACTATAATAAGATAATATCTTATTCAAGCTCACAAAAGTCCTATGAGACTTCTACTATGGGTAAATCATCTCCATTTTACAGATGAAGAAACTGAGGCTCAGTGACATTAGGTGATTTCTCCAGGGTCACGTAGCTAGTAAGATGTGTTGGAAGTGAGATTAGGCCCAAGATCTTTCTGCCACCAAGCACAGCGTTCTATCCACTGTGTCATTCTGACTTTCCAGCTAGAAACAAGATCTGACCAAATGAAAATATCTGAACATTTACCTGAACAAAAAAAAACTGAAAATTTTATTTGAAAATACCTGAACAAAAGAAAAAACTGACACACAATACATTAATGAAACCATATCCTCCCAAAGTAACTACTCTCTTCAAGCCAAGGTTCAATATATAATTTATTAGGAATTTTTCTTTCTTTATAAATAAAAAATACTAATAGCTTTCTGTCATCATAAGAGGGTCTTCATGGCTACAGGTATTTGTTATATTTCCTTAACACCTTTTCATCTCCAAAAATGCAGAGGTACTGACGACAATGTTTCCATCCTAGCTTTTGTGATGTAACTCGCCCTAATCAGAAGGTACCTCTTTCTTTTGAAGGTGTGGGCTTATTGCTAGAGCTCTGAGACAGAATCCATATTTGCCCCAGTCGTTGTCCTGTTGTAATTAATAAATACAAACCAATAGTTCACTCGCTATTGTGCAGAGGTCCTAAAAGATAGTTTACCCTTTAAAAGAGATTCCTACACCCAAAAAGATTGGGACCCACTTCCATAACAAAAAACACAACCCTTCCCCTCTAAAGAAGACAAATGAAAAGAAAATCAAATGTCTTCTGACTCAAAGGCAGAAAAAGGACATGCGCAGTGTTTCCATGGTACTTTACAACTGGGTGGGAGCAGAGCACTTATTTTTACGTCATCTGCCTCATCCGTGGTACACATGGAGAAAGGCTCTATTTACTGAGCAAATTCCATTAACTCAAGCTAAAGTAATACATGTGCTTCCCATTACTTTTCTTCTTTTGGCAAAGGAATCAAATAGTATTTATACACTTCAATGCACAGAGGTGGAAAAATATCTCTATCAGGTTGACAATCATCGGAAAGATCATTTCTGACTTATGCTAACACTTTTGTTATCATGCCATATTTATTAACTCCACTGTATTGTGGAAATGAAAATTGTTGAAAAATACTGCTTTTTGAGATACTACAGAGTATCAAGAACACCTTGTTAAGACAGCAAAATCAGTGTTTTTCAGTTAAAGGCGATATAGAGGCACAGAGTAATTCTGATTCTGCTCCCCCTCATCCAAATTCGCCTTGGTGACAGTTCTATTCCATTGCACCATTTATGTTTTTAGATAGAACTGAAAGTGATCCTTTCACCACTGGTGGCCTGTATCTTGCCTCTACTATTCTAATATAGCTAGCTTATCATACCGAGGAAATTCTAGCCATTAGCCAGCATGGCTTGGGAATGGGATGTTCCAGTTTATCAAATGTAAGAGTCTGTATACCACACATAGAGAAGAACTGTGGCATTAAGTGGATACAGTGCTAGAAAGAGTCAGGAAAACCATGATTCAATCAATATAAGTACGTACTTTGTGCCTGCCCCTGACATTTATTGCTCTGTGGCCCTGGGCAAATCACTGAACCTTTGTGAGTCTCAGGCTGGGTACTGATAGGCATGAATGGAGAGACTTGGCATCAGTGAAATCAAGGGCCTTCATATATATGAGACAGGTCAATTTTCAAAGAATTATTAGAATGCAATAATGTAAAAGGGGGCTCCCCTCTCATTCTCAGTTGATATCCGGCCAGAAATATAATCACAAAATGTTAAGAAGGTGGAAACTAGGTAAAAGATTCCAGGATCCCTTTATGAAGTGAGAAAACCTCTCTGATTGAGTCAAGAAGGAAACCACTGGAGACTTTAAGTAGTTAAGCCCCAAATGAATTTCTGAATTTCAATTCAAGAGTGAGATTGTGAACTGGGAGTTGCCTGTAGAGGGGACCCTGCTGACAAGGGGAAAAGTGAGAATTTCTCTTTCCTTTGTCGAAAGAAAGGGAAAGGAGTGTTCTTTCTCTCAACTTGGAACTCTATGGCAACCAGACATTGTAAAAAGGATTAAACACCTATGAGGACCTCTCTGTGGTCAATACTGTTCTCAGAGAATCCAGCTCCCTTTCCTTCCCGTACCCCCAGACTGCATAGTCTGATGATGAAATTATAACCTATCACTGGCCGTGTTTCCCCATCCCCTTACCTCCCCTGTTTGGAGTTCTCACTACGGCAGAACATTGGCAAAGTTTTTTGGGGGGGCACTCTCACTTACTTCTATGCCCTTTTCCTTATACCTATCTCCTCCCCCTTCATCACCAAAATAACTTCTCCTTCTTGTCATAGAATAGAGTATTATGAAAAAGCAATCATTTACTCCAAGAACATTTACTAAGCACTTTCTATGTGAAAGGTGCTCTGTGCTGGGTGTTGGGGATGGTAACTCAGAAACTGCCCTCAAGGTGCTTACATTCTCCTGGGCACAGATAGCTAACTCCAGCATTACTAGAGGAGGGAGAAAGCGCTAAACAACTTGGGGGTATCAGGGAAGGCTTTTTTGACTGGGCTTACACTAAAATATCGACTAAATAATTTGCCCCTCCCCGAAACATTCAGATTAAAAAGTCCGTGAAGTAATTCTTCAAAGAGAAGAATGATTTGCTCTTGGTAGAATTTCACTCATCTTGGGTTGGCAGTCAAAAAGATATTTTGCCATACAGAGATTTATCCCTAGGAGCCCTTGACTTTTCTATTCTTCCAACTTGGAAGGTTTGTCCCAAAGCTTGAGCTAGATTGCGTGAGAATGGATGACTGTAGTACAGCCAATGCCCTGACAGAATAGGTGGGCTCCTACAAGATGTGAGAATGAGGCCTTTTGGTGTTGTACATGTGGCATGTGATAGCAACACAGAGTCTTGAGATTCTGAACCTAAATCTTGGTCTGTTCTTCCTGTCCTCTTCCCTATACAGCACCATTACACTTCTTTCCTCAAACCATATCACGTAGGCAGCCACCTCTTCTACGTTTAAGGACATGATCAAATAGTACAGCTGTGATTTGGAAGCACATCTTTATCTTGCAAACAGACGAATCAGTGCAAATCCTCCAAGAGGGCCCACAAGCTCATTCGTTTGCATTGCACACCCACTTACTAGTTGATATTATCCTAGGTAATCAATATTCTGTTAAATTATCCTTTCTTGAAGTGATTTTGCTCTCACTGTTGTTTTTCCTTTCACTGTCACAAACCATGCCTTTGGAAATTTTGGTTGACTGTTAGTGGGCAAATGATTTATTCTCTTGATTGTTTCAAGTAGGGAGGTATCAGTTTTCAGGTAAGAAAGGAGAAAATTGATAGCTTTAATTCTTATTGGTCTTTTGACACATGGAAACTTCCCAGTGGCTTGCTGGTTGAAGTCAAAGCTACAGATGATCAGTACTCCATTCGATAGAGCTGGTGGTGCTGCCAGAGCGCTCTGAAATGAGAGATTATTTCTGGGTTGGTGTCAGCAGGTATTTCCAGTTAGCTGAGAAAGGAAAGATACAACCAAACCAAAAGTTTTATTTACCAACACCCAAGAATGTCAACAGACTGAAAATGGGGGAGGAAGCGAGAGAGAGAGAGAGCACGAGAGAGAGAGAGAGAGAGAGAAGTGGGAAAGAGAGAGGTGAGGAGAGTTCTAAGTTTGCAATTTTTTATAATGTGAAAATTGTGAAATACTCACAATTGCATTTTTTATGCATCACTCTCTGAATGGACTCAACACAGCTTTCCTTTGTTTAAGATCAATTTCCTCATATTAGATTCTGATCCCCTGTTCTGTTTACCAGTGTAATCAACTTTCTGAAATCTCTAAGGAGTAGTGCTTAAGTAACATCACAGTGAGGAATTACAGTGATGTTAAATTCTGACATCCTGCCAGAAGAGAGAGAGAGAGAGAGAGAGAGAGAGAGAGGAGACACTGACATGGAAAGAATATGCTGGCTATATACTCTCCCCTTCTCTGATTCCTCTCTCTATGCTGCAGAATGCAAGTGGAAGTAAAATAGTAGTCCAAGTATAAGTTGAGGTGAAATCTATTCCCTTCATCTTCTATCACATAATTATATAATGAAAGATTTGAGTCCCTCTATCTGCCGCCCCTCAGGCCACATAGAGAAGCAGTGTGGAATACATAGTGGAAAGGGCATCCAATTCAGATTCAGAGGAGCTGGGTTCAAATCCTGACTCTGCCACTTTATACCTGTGTGATCTTGGACAAGTCACCTGGCCTCTCTGTGCCTCACTTTTCTCATCTGGACTCAATTATCTTCAAGTCATCTCTGACCTCTAAATCTGTGATTCTGTGATCTCTAAGCATTATTCCTGCTAAGGTGAGTAGCAAGGTAGCTTTGCCCACTGGAGATGTAGCTTCAGTCTCCCTGGTTACATTGTAGAAAGATAGTGAGCACCTGAAACTCATCCTGACTAGATTCTTAGCCATGATCCAATTTACCCGTAGTGGCTTGTCCCAAATTCCGTCTCTAGCAGGTAAGCTAATCAAGTCAAAATAGAGCCTCATCTTCTTGAGATGGAAAGGCAACAAGAGAAAAAGGCAGAAAGAAGAAAGTACAATCTTCCCCGCCATTCTTCGGTTGACGTGGGTGTTGTGTCGTCTTCGTCATCGTTGTTGTTTTAAATTATTGGCACTAAGGGAATTCCAGAGCAAAAGAAGGAGAGGTCAGCTGGATTGTTCATTTAATTCCTCCAATTAGTTGTCCTTTAATGAAGCACTGAGTGATTTGAGCTAGCAGTAATTAACTATAGAGCTCCTGCCTAATGAAACCAGTACAGGGTCAGATATGTTTCAGGAGTCACTAAGTGCCAGTGGTTGAGGATCATGGTGGAATCATCCAGGAAAATAGTGAGCTCCTTGCTTGACATGGCAGTTCTCAGGCAGGACTTGGGGCTGTACCCTGGCAGGGCACTTAAAGTGTATCATTTGGACAGGAGAAAAGAGGCATTGCTTGATAAACTGAGAGGCATCTGGTGCCTAATTTGTTAGACTGTCAAATACTATAATTCCGGCGTTTGCATTCCTCTGCTGTGCCTTCAACAGTCATTACTAAACAATTTTAGGGAACTAATCTAATTAAAGAAAGATGTCAGCCTTGAGCTTTCTATAGGGTGCTTCTTGGGGTTCTAGCTAGCATAACTTGTGGCTGAAAAAAACCCGGGAAGGGGGAACGAGGAATAACTATCTTCCCAGAAAGAGTAGAGTTGATGGAAAGGTACTTGTATCTGTTGGATCCTACCACCTTCTAGAGAAAGCTATTTGATTTCTCCTCACCCTGTCTGGGTTAGCAATTACTAAAGCAGTAATTAGCTCAGAGCCTGCACCAGCCAAGGCTTTTGCTTCCATAAGCAGTTCTTATATAGAAAATGAGTTGAGTAAGATAATGTAGTGGCAGCCAGCCCTCCATGGCACCCATAATCCATTGCTGCAAGCAATGAAAAGGAGACAGATGGGGACATTTCTTTTTTGAAATAAAATATTGGATTGTGACTAAAAGTGAAATAGAGCGCAAATTTGACTGGAATGTATTGAAGCACTATTTAATTTAAGTAGACACTTTTCATTTGAAAAAGTCAGACTTGTTTTATATGTTGATTAGTTTTGCTGAATTGTTTTTCCCTTCTTTTTATTATGGGATTTAAAAGATGGTTCTCTGGGAGGAAAAGGGAGAAAATTGGGAAAAGTAGATGATGTAAAAACAAAAGATATCAGTAAGTATTTTTTAAAAAGCTAGTGGCAGTCATTAAAATCCAGATTTCTGGGACCCTAGCCCATGTTCCAATAAATGGTTCAACACAACTTATATATAGAAAAATGTTTTGTGACTTGAATATTGGATGGAAAGGGGCGAACAGTTGGATCTAAGCTTTCTACAGTTTATTTCACCACAAGAGCTATAAATGTGTATGCATTCAACGTGTGTGTGTGGGGGGGGTGATTTGGTCCAAACTTGTGACTGCATTGGTATGAAGGACTGCCACGTCCAACTTCCCACTAATACAGATGGAAAACAACACTCCCCATCCCATAAATGCAACTCAGAATCTCACGTATAGCTTAATTTAACTCATCTTTGTCACAAAACTAGTATGCATCAGAGTCGTGAAAGGTAGTTCTGTATTTTAATGTTTTTTTTTAATTAAAAAAACTTATAGCAAATCTATGCAAACAAGCAAAACAGATTCCCACATTGGGCATGTCCACAAACGTCTTTCTCATTAATGTGTTCAAAGGCAGTTGGCTCCAAAGCAAGCCAGCCTTCTAGCCACTACATCACACTGACTTTCATCTGTGTGTATGTGTATCATGTATAAATCTATAAAATGTCACGTAGTAAGCAAAATAAAGGGCAGCTACGTGGTGCAGTAGATAGAGCACTGGGCTTAGAATCAGGAAGATTCATCTTCATGAGTTCAAGTCTGGACTCAGACGCTTACTAGCTGTGTGACCCTAGCTAGGCAAGTCACTGAACCCTGTTTGCCTCAGTTTCCTGATCTATAAAATGAGCTGGAGAAGAAAATGGCAAACCACTCCACTATCTTTTCAAAGAAAACCCCAAACAGGGTTACAGGCAGTAGGACACGACTGAAATGACTCAACAACAGCAAAAAGCAGAATACGACATGTCATGATTGATGCTTAAACTATCAGAACCTGACTTTTTAATCTAGTGTTTAATAATGCTTGACGTCTTATTATTAAATTTTGTAATTAACTTAAGATATGCTAAACATATTGATGGTGATATGTTTTGGTTTAATAATACTTCAAGGATCTGTGCTTTCTTGAATATGGATACTTCCTTTATCAATGCAGAACACTGCCCCATATGACTAGAATATATAATATATATTATATATAGGACATATAACTGGTCTCCTAGAATTTGTTATGGTCAAAGAACTCACCACCCAGTAGCCAGCCTGGTGATGAGCCTTTCCTAATTTAGTTAGACAATGTACATCACTGGGCCCTACAGCCTTGCAGACATAATAGAGCCTGCAGACATAATAGAGCCTGCACACTTTGGGAACCCAAGGTCTCTGCCATGCCATGGTGCACAGCGAGGTATCAGAGCCCAAGACTTTAGGAGGTGAGGTTAATAACCCCATAGAAACAGTATCACCATCAAATAAATGCTGTCAAGGCAGACAAATGGGCTGCTGTATATACAAATGAGCTAAAGAGAATACTCCTAGTGTTGACAAAAGAATGCTGCTTGATTAATGGAAAGATTCCAACACAAAAATATTAAAGTCTTTCCTAAGAATTTCATGGGGGCAAAGTCAAAACCAAGGGCCTGAAATCAAGAATCTGAGGGTCTTTTGGAGACAGCATTTCCTGGAAATAGAGATTAGTGAACTGTATTAAGGAATGGTATCAGAAATTGCTAGAACTACAAAAAAAAAAAAAAAAGTTTCACCATAAGAGAGCCCAGAGAAAACTGTGATTCTCCCAGTCCAGCTCTCCCATTAGCTGGCTAAGTGTGGCCCTGGCCAATCGCTTCACCCTCACATTTCTGAACCTCCTCGTTTGTGGAAACTGGATGTGATTGCGAAGGTCCTTTTCACTTTTATAATGCTCAATCTTCTAAACTCAAACCAATTCCAAAAAAAGAGACCTTTTTATGGGGAAAAAAGCAGAAGAAAGTAGAAAAAAACACTGGGTTCTTAAGTCAGTCATCCACTTCTACTACAACTAGTGGGCAACCTTGAGCAAGTAACCTCCCTCCCTGAACCTTAGTTTCCTTCTCTGTAAAATTAGGGGGTTGCTGAAGTGTTCCCTCCAGCTCTAAATATGTGATCTTATGATGCTGATCAACACAAATAGGTGCTGTAATCTAATGAAAGCACAATTGATATGGAAATTCACTGAATTATAAGGCTAGAGATTGTGAATGCTTTAGGGGACTCAAGTGTCTAATCAGAAAAGGTTCACATGTGCCTCGAATAGATTTTGAGAAATAAAGATTTAGCGTCCTTTCAGTCAATCTGGGATCCCGACATGGCTATGTGAGAAATCTGCTCCAAAGTAAGCAGCATTTTCAGTCTTAATAGAATGGCCGCCCAATACACACAGCAAAGAAGGGGTGTGACTGTAGGACTGAAGGCCCTGGAGAAATCTTCTTGTGTCTGCTTTGAGCCACTTTTATTAGCCTTCAGTTCGGTTGTGTGATGCCTCTTGGAGAGAGATATCAGTGATCCTCAAATCCTCTTGCCTGCCACAAGTGCCAAGGAAGGGACTCCCCATACATGGAGGCTTTGTTGGAGCTGGCTGTGGAATGCTCAGTGGCTTGGTTGTCTTACTAGAATCCAAAGTTAAGAAATAAAATAAACTCATAAAATAGGTGCAACGTAATTGTAAACTGAAGTGTTTGTCTTGAAATAGATAACCAGTTGTGATCTATCTTTATAACGCTTCTTAAATATCCCAAGATATTTAAGAACCAGTGTCTGATGTGGCTGCTACTATGGAGATTATGTCTTAAATTGTACATCCGAGTGAGTCCTAGGATGGGTGCAAATTGAAAAGAGACATATTTAGGCATGATGTAAGGGAAAACTTCCTAACAATTGTTGTTGTTGTTCAGCTGTTTCAGTCATGTCTGACTGTTTGTGACCCCATTTGGGGTTTTCTTGGCAGAGATACTAGAGTGGTTTGATGTTTCCTTCTCCAGCTTATTTTACAGATGAGGAAACTGAGGCAAACGGGGTAAAGTGACTTGCCCAGGGTCCCGCAGCTAGAAAGTGTCTGAGGCCTGATTTGAACTCAGGAAGATGAGTCTTCCTGCCTCCAGGCCGGGCACTGCACCACCTAGCATTGCCTCCTCCCCCATGCCTTCTCATGGCTCCGCCACCTTCCTAACAATTAGAGCTCTCCAAAAATGGAATGTTAGGGTTCCCTATCTATGGAGGTGATGGGTTTTCCCTCTCTTTGGAAGTCTTCAAGTATAGGCCGGATGACCCCTCGACAGGTGTACTGTAGTGGGAATTCTTTTTTGGACATCTAGGTAAGGCTAAATGGCCACTGAGGCCCTTTCTGACTGAAAATCTGTGATTCTGATTCAGACAATGAGGTATTGTCACTTTTAATTATTTGTTACAAGTCCCAGAATAGTCCATCTATTCTGTCCCATTTTTAGGAATATGTCCTTGGAATAAAATTTCTAAAGAATAAAAGACTAGTCTCAAGAGATGAAAATCATTCTTCCTCAGGTATAAAGAACTCTAAGTTCATATAGAGTTAGATCTGGAAATGACCTTTAATTAATTCAATCTCTACATTTGACAGATGAGGAAAAATAAGGCTTAGTTAGGTTGGTTCACCTCAAAATGTATTTTGAAGATCATCTTTAATTAAAATCTAGTACCTTAACAGACTTTAAAGTTCGATGAGGACAGGACATATAGTAACAATGCCCCAGCATGGTGCTCGTTCTGCACAAATAGTGCTGAATAAATGTTTCTTGAATGAATACATTTAATTCGTTAACTAGCCCCAAAACACTTTGTCGATTAAATAGTAAAGACCTAGAGTTATATATAATATTTATTATATTATATATATATTATTAAATTATCTGAATATATAGAACGGTGGAATTGAAGGTGGTCGTGCAGAAATATTATTCTACACACAGATTTCCTTGAAACAGCAGTAAAATGCTGCAGTTCTCATTAAGTGGCAGGCAATAAGGTCTCTGTACATATATCATTTAGAACGTCTGTATGTCTATGTCGTGGGAAGAGGCTCTGGCTTTTTCCCACTTACATAAGCTATCCCTGATCATTGCTTGGAGGAAAGGTTGGGGTTATTTGTTTTTCTTTTTGTTTTGTTTGGTTTTTTTAGTCGAGGAGAGTCAAAGTTACTTCACACATAAATCAGTGCCCAGGATTACCATCCATAGGTGATAGCTTGTCAGCATCCATTTTTGCATCAGTGAGATGTTGAAATAAGAATCAAAAATGGTCCCTAATCAATCTGCGGAGAGGCAGCTGCGGTTTCTTGGAAACTGCCCAGAAGTGCACATCTGGAAAAGGAGTGGGCCTCAGAACCCATGATGCTTCTGCCCCTGCTGCTGTTCCTTGACTTGAGGCTCAGTCCAGGCGGGGGGTCCCACTAGCACGTCCTGAACTCTTTAACTGCCCCACCTGGGGGGGGGGGATGGAGTTGGGAAGGAGCCCTTCCCCCCAGGCAGCTTTCCAGGCCCAGCTTTTCCAGAGGTTGAAGGCATCTTCGGGCTCACTACTGCCCCACCCCACCCCCACCTCCTCACAGACTTTGGGTGTTTTTGACATTCCCACCTTCCGGTACCTCCTCCCAGCCTCTCCCTCCTCTGTGTTCTCTCTTTCCCCGCTTCTCCTGCCTGTCCTCCACACTCCTCTGCTCCTTCTCCCCTCTCTGTCCCCTAGGCTGCCCTGTTTCATCCCCTGCCCCCCCCTCCTCTCTTCTTTTCTTCTGCTTCTCTTTCCCCTCCCCCTTTCCCTCCCTCTTCCCCCTTCTCCCTGCCCTCCTCTGTCTCTTTCTCTTCCTCTCTTCTTCTCTCTCTGTCCTTCAGATCCTCTAACTACTTCCTTCCCCACTGTTCCCTGGCATCTCCAAGCTTCCTACTCCTCCTCCTCAGATTTCTGGGGTTATTAATGCTTAAGAGACATCTCTACTTCTCCCCCATGCCCTCTCATGGCTCTTCCCTTGTAGATCTCTGCCTCTCCCTCCCCTGCTCCTTTCCCAGCCTTTCTTCCCCCTGTGTAACCTTCCTTTCTTTCTCTTCCTCCTTCCCCCTTTTCTTTTCCTTCCTCTTCTTCTCATTTTCTCTTCCTGCCCTCCCCTCCCTCCTTCCTTTGAGACACAACTGCGTCTTTATGGACCTTTTCGGCTGTTCTGCCTTCCTGTAGTGCCTCATCATCCTTTGTTATTTTCAGGACTCAAGTGCTGACGTGAAGATCTTAACTATCACCTTCTGCTCTGTCCCCTGGCATCCATTTGCCAGCCCCATACCCTCTCATCCTCACAGACTTCTGAGGACTTGGACTCTACACTCCCCTCATCCAACAGAACACCCACTTTCTTCCTAACTCTTCTCCCTCTTCCTCCTTTATTTCTCCCTCTTTCCCTATCTACTCTTCTCTTTACTCCTCTCTCCCATGTCCTTCTTCTCTCCTGTCTCTCTCTTTCTTCTTCCTCCCCTCCCCTTCTCTCCCCTTCCTTTCCTTACTCTCACCCTTCCCTCATTCCCCCTCCTCTCCCCTCTCCACCTCCCTTCTTCCCCTCTCCCTTCCCCTTTGCTCCTCCCTTCCCTCCTCCCTTCTTTCTCCTTCATTTCCCTTCCCCCTCCCCTTTCCTTTCCCTCTCCCCCTGATCTCTTCACCTCTATGCTCCTCCCACTCCCATCTCTAGATCCCTCTGCCTCCTGCTCCTGGATCCCCCTCTCTTCTTCCTTCCCCTCCTCTCCCAATTCCCCTCCCTCCCCTTCCCACTACGTGACACAAGCCAACACACCAGGTTTTATCTCCAGCCATTTTAATGCAGTTCAGTAAGGATACCAAGGAAAGCAAGAGAGTGGAGAATGAGTGGGTCATGGGGTGAGGCCATGAGGGCTGTCTTGTCCTTTAAGCTTAAAGCAGAAGCCACATTAGTCCTATCAGGATCTTCCCTGTGGTCATTCCAGTCAAAGTAACGTGGTTGGAAACCTGGTCCAGGTCTGAGAACTGGAAGTCCCACAGCCAGCAGTCCATGATGAGAGTATAGTAAATCATGCTCAGGTGGGTAAAAGGTATCTCCTCCTCATAGTGGTTAAGCCACAGGCGGCCGTTTCTGAAAATTAGTGGGATGCTGGCTTCCTCATCCATGCAGTCGTCCTTTTTGCAGGTCATCAGGATAGCCATGTAGTTGGCTGTTTCAGTGAGATTGCGGTAGTAGCGCTGTTTGGCAGTAACCCAGGGGGCCAGAAGGAGGGCCAGAACAATGCCCATGATTAGCAATGTACTGAGGCGCATAATAAGGACCACCAGTGGGATGACCCTCACCTTCCTCACTTCAGGCTTCAGATCTTTGGAATCGTAAAAAGACCACTCGGCCCCCAAGCTCTGCTCACAGTAGACCTGCCTGTAATTCTTCAGTTACAATTGCTTGGATCCTCCGGCTTGGCCTTGACCTTTGAAGAGGTTAGATCTCTTCCCCTCTTAAAGCCCTTTCATCTTTCTCTTGGGACCATTTAGCCCTAACAGCCGGTCTCATCTGAAGGCTTCGACACTTCTTATCTCCTTCTACTAAGGGGCTACACTCTTGCTGTTAGAGCTAGGGTGGCTGGGTTACAGGAGCTCGTGAGTTTCTGTGCCGTAGTCCCTCAGACCAGAGCTGCCCTCCTTCTGTGCTGCTCTTCAAAGCCTTATGGAGGAGGAAATGCCAGCCTGCTAGTTTTATTGACCAGAATGGAATGACCTCACAAAGCTCTGCCTGCACACGTGTCATGGCAATAACTGTGAGGTCAGAGGGTTCCTGGGTGCCTTTGCTCACTGAGTCCTCCCTGCTCCACATAATGGGGAGCCTGAAGAGGCTCCCAAATACATATATATATATATGTGTGTGTGTGTGTGTGTGTGTGTGTGTGTATACACACACACACATACATATATACATATATATATATGTGTGTGTTATAAGTATACATATGTATAGATAGATAGATACATAGATACACCTATCAGTGTGCCCCTACCACCATCCCTTCCAGAATATTACAGTTTTGAACAAAAACATGAGGGCAGTAGAACTGTTCAGATACTTCGAGCCATTTTTACTTGACTGCCCTGTGTACTTGTACAAAGGCACTGTAAGGTAACATCAATTTACTTTGTAACTTGATGCCAAGTCTAATTTAATCACCACTGCTTTCATAGACATGGGATCATGTCTTCAAGGGACCTTAAAGGTCATCTAGTCTCACACTCTCATTTTATAGAGGAGAAAAATGAGTGCTGAGGCAGCTAAGTGACTTGCTTACCTAAGGTTAGACAGAGACCAGATGTCAGAGGGGAGATTCAAAGCCAAGTCCTCTGTTTCCAACTCAGACATACTTTCCACTGCACTCTCTATAGTCTCTATAACTTTTCATTTGTGATTGGGAGGGGGGATAGAGTTAAGATTGCAGTTGTATTCAATTTACAGAGGATATTCTCTGCTTCAGAAACAAGAGGAAATCCAAATTCAATCCTGAAGGCCACCTGTAGGGATGTGAAGTTACTCATGTCAAAAATATAGATTTGAGATTCCAGACTTAGTGTTGGAAGGTCATCTCAACCAACACGCTCATTTTACAGAGAAGAAAACTGAGGTAGAGAGAGGGAAAGTGGCTGCTCCAGATCCTATAGGTAGTAAGTGGAAGAGGCAGGCACTCTCACTCCAAATCCACTGTATCACACTGCCCTTATAAGAACTATAATACCTGGGAGTTAAAAAAAAAGACTTTCTAAAATTAACACCTTTAAAAACTGCAACAAAACAAAAAACCCACAAATGATCCCCCAAACCAACAACCAAACACCCAGCATACAATATTATTTTTCTTCAGTTTGAGTTATAGCTACAAAAAGAACATTAGACTTGGAGACCAAAAACCTAGTTTCAAATCCCTTTTCTTCCACTTAAAAAGCCCCCAGCCTGGAAGAAGTCAGTTGGTCTGAAGTAGAATGGGTAATCATCAGATGGGTGGCACAGTGTTGAATTCCTTGGCCATAGCTACTTTCAGAGTGGAGGGAATACCCACAATGACCAAATTATGGATCCTTAAAAGTACCGTGCCTTCTTTGGGGGCTTGTTGGTTTGTTGAACCTGGCGAAATATTCGCCATTACCAGGTATTTTACAGTTGGCAAGATTTAACACTAACACATCTGTTGGGAAGAAGCAGCACCAGGCATGAGATAATGGAGGCAAAATGCTGTGAGATCCCCTTATGCTGTAAATTCAGCAGTTATTTCTTAGACTGAACTTACAAATTCCTAAACTTCGAAATTATATTAATGAAATTTTAGATAATTGAAGGAGAGCTGTACATTGTCTAGTCTAAGTGTATGAGAGTAAAAAGTTGTAGAATTCGGTGTCTTGTGGTGCTGTTAAATGCCTCATTACAGGACTTGGCTTTTTGTTTCTTCTATACTGACCCTAAAACACTGGGTTTCCTTCTTGTTTGTTAATGGTGTAAAAAGCATACTATCGTTCTGGGTTTATTAGTCTACTCACTTTTCCAAAGTGTTGTGTTTAGAGAAAAGGATGACTTATTATTTCTATGAGTTCTGGACTTTGAGAGGTTTAAATTGACCATTCTTATAATCCTCTTGTATTTTGGTTTTATATTTAATTTATTTCCCCATCTAGCACCTCCATGAGCTCTGAGAAATCTCCATCGTTGCCCCTTGAAAGTGCATATGGCACTCAGATCACAGTCAATATGTAGATACCCCAAGGGGCCCTGAGTAAGTGGAGTCACTGGTTTGCAAATGTTTATACTTCCAGACATGCACATGGTTGCACACAGTGATATTAGCCACAAACACTATTCATTGGTGAGGGGTTCTGGTTTATGTAATTGATTCAAGTTTAGCCTAAATAGCTGGCAACTATCTGAATTCATTTTTGCTTTGACAGCTGGAATATTCAGCATCCCCATCACCTTCATTCCTCAATAGCAATGTGATAATTTGAGTTTACTTATTTCTCCATGGAGTTATCACCATGGCCACGTCCTCAGCAACCAGAGGTAGGCCCATAGCCCCCTTATGGCAGGTGGTTGTCCTCATTGGGCTCCTTACCCCCTGATACGAGCCCTCCTCGGCCAAAGCAAAGCAAATACTCCAGAGACTTTTACACGGGTAGTTAACGAAAATAAAAGAGAAGACGCTTCCTGCTTTGATCATAGGAATTCAAGGTAGAAAATGTGTCTTTTTGATAGATATAAAATTCTAGATGGAGGAGGAAAGAAATGGATCTTCTGTGTTTTCTATTGTACCTTTTATATCAGCATGAGAAAGAGGTCTATAAATGTTTCCTTTCGTTCTCTTTGCCCAACTGCCAGAATATGTGTGTGTTCCTGAAGGAGGGATGAGGGAAAGGGCAGTATCCAAGATTCTAGGGTGATGGAATCTTAGAGGGCCTATGATCACCCCATCCCTGACAGTTGGCCATCATCGGCATCATCTCTTCTCTGCTTGAACTAGCACAGCCGTGAGCAAACACACGGCTGTAGTACAATCATTCTCTATAGAAGCCACTTTGGTCGAAAGAGGGTACTATTAGTTCAGAAATTCTGCCACTTTTTGTTTTTATAAGTCATGGGAAAATACAGCTATTTTTCACGAATGGGCTGAGGCAACAGCAAAGTCAGCTGAAGGTGGGAAGATATGCCACGGTGAAGCATTGCCAATGTCATTCAAGTGACTAGAGATAGTTTATTCTCAGTATGGAGACACAGGCTAATAGCAGCTGCAAGGTCGGGGAAGTCCCATCTAGGATCACATGGCAAGGATGGGTCTAATCAACATTTGAAAGAAAACTATTTTAGCACAGTACACTTTGGGGTACCTTAGGAAAAGGCCAGCCATGCCTTAATCAGGGAATTTCCTTCCCCTTTGCCTTGAGGAAAAAGCAATGAAAAGTAATATTCTTTAATGGTAAACCAAGAGAGAATAATGAAACAAGGTAATAGAACAAATGTCATTTTGGATATACTTGCTTTCTTCTTTTCTATTTCTCTGTAAGTCTATTCACAAGCCTAGTTAATTTTCCCTTTTTTCACATTTAAAGAGCTTGAGTGTCACCTGATTTAATATTTAAAATTCAAAGAACTCTTTAGCAGACACAAAAATAAAATTTCAGGGAAAGGGTTAGAGATTCAAAAACATCATCTCTCCATTCACAATTCTTCCTGCTCCTCTGCACCTGGGGCATAGATTGAAAGCAGGCCTAGTTGAAATATTTACTAATATGCTGCCTTTCTGCAATCTTAACTCCAGTTCAACCCTACTTTTGAATGCCTTTTTAAGACATGTAATCAAGTGTATTCCATACCTCATCAGAGCACAAGGGAAAAAACATGGTTGGAAAAAGATGAAGGCTTAAGAAGGTCATTATAATATAGAAATAGAGTCATTAGCATCAAAGCTGAAAAATATACCTAAAGAAGGCGAAGAATGATCTGAGAGCCCTGGAACTTTAGGAATGCTTAAAATATATCTAGTTTCACAAACACCTTCATCCAGCCACCTCTGTTTGATCCACTGTGGGGTTTAGCTGAGTGCAGTTGCCCTCCTTTTTTTTTTAATTTGGAGTTTCAAATGCCTTCCCTCCCACCCCTCTCCCACTCATTGAGAAGGCAAGCAATATGATATCAATTATACATGTGAAGTCATGCAAAACATATTTCATCCCTCTACATTCTATCCAACTTTTGCTTAAAGTGGGAAGGAGCCACTTGGCTTCTGAGGTAGCCCACTGCACCTTGGAATAAGTATAATTCTTAGAAAGCTTTGGAGTTTTCTTCCTGATGCCATTTCTAAATTTGCATATTTACACCTTTCATTAAATGCCATGTAGGACAAGCCCATCAGATAGCTCATAGCCCATCAGATAGCTGGATGCAACAAACATGTTCCCCACAGTCTTCTCCAAGTTCAACATTCATAGTTCCTATGAACTTCGGGCTGATTGCCCCTTTTCGGGAAGCTTTTTAACTTATGCCGATCTTTCTTAAAAGGTGGTACCTAGAACCGGACACAGATACCAGATGAGATCTGACAGGGAGGGGGTACAATGGGAACAGCATTTGTCTGATCCAGAACAATGGGCCTCTGGAATCACAGCAGCAGATGTCACTGGCTTTCTGGGTGATCCTATCGAGCCATTGACTCACTTTGGTTTTACAATTCACTGCAACACCCCTGATCATTTTTAGGCATACAACTGATTTCCATTCTATGTGAATAGGGATCTTCCATTCTACTTGGAAGCATTTAGTGACTCAGTAGCTAGAGCCCTGGGCCTTGGAGTTAGGAAGTCCTGAGTTCAAATCCAGCATCTAAAACTTATTAGCTGTGTGACTAAGTCACTTAACCTCTGTTTGTCTCCTTAATCTCAGCTATAAAATAGAGATGATAATAGCCCCTAACCCCCAGGGTTATTGTGAAGATTAAATGAGATAATATTTTTTAAGGTGCTTAGCACAGTGCCTGGCACATAGTAGGTACTATATAAATGCTTATTCCCTTTGCCTTCCCTACATCCTTAGAGCTTGAATATGCTTAGTCTGTACTATACTCATTTGCCCTTATTGTCAATGGTGCTTTAGGAATAGTACTTGAAATGTTTATTGTGTTTTTAATCTCTAAGTAGATGGTAAATTATTTGAGGGAGGGAGCATTCATCTATTTATTCCTTGTGTATGCTTTTACTGTATCTAACATAGTACTAGGCAACACCACTAGGCATTCCTTGCCAGCTAGGATTTCAATCCAGTCACCCTGACTGGGGTTACAGATGAAAGATGCTTGGTACAGACACGTCGACCTCCTGCAAATTTAGGTATAATGAAGGCACTGTCATTTGTTAATTGCATGTTATACATCTAAGAATTAGGGTCAGTGTAAAGTGTTGGAGAAAAGAGCATTAATATTCAGTGTAATTAGATTTACGTAAACGGATGAAATTAAGAAAGCTGCTCAACACGTGTCAAGCTCTTGTTACCACACCATATCAGGGCCTCTTTTTAGAACTGGAGAGGATAGGTCAGCTTCTGTCTGTCTGCTCAAGCTATTTGGCTGAAACTCTGGAGCTTGCATGTGGAGGGGTGGAGGGCAAGGGGGTGCAGAGGTGGATTCTAAGATCACGAGAAGTCCGTCGCATTAAATTGGGTCTTACACCGCCATCTTCGCTGACTTCTGGTCTGTTAGCCTTCTGAGAAGAAAAAATCAATCCCAGCTCCTCTCATTTTGGACGCATACATGTGGACGCTGACACCATGGCTTATCTTTTTTATCCTGCTTTAGGGGAACCAAGACCACCTAAGGGGTCAGTCCCACTTTCAGTCCTCAAGCTAGGTAGGAAAATGACTTTGGCTGGGTAGACATGCCAACCTGACAGATCTCTAGGCAGAACAGAGTAGACAGTCAAGTGGGTCACCTGTGAATGTGTTACGTGCGTTAGTGAACTCTTTACATATAAGGCATTTGACTAATACACTCCACAGATATTTATTGAGTACCTTCTATGTGAAAGGCACTCTGCCAGGATTCAAACACAAGTCCTCTGACTCCAAGGCTAGCACTCTTTCCATTGAACCTCGTAAATAACAATGCTCATGACCAGCACTTGTGTAGCATTTTAAGGTTTGCAGAGTAAGTGACATTCATTCTTATTTGACCTTAACAAGAACACTTGAAGGTAGGTGTTATTATTATTCATGTAGCCATGATCACATGGCTTCTTGTTGTTGTTCAGTCGTATCCAAATTTTTGTGACCCCATTTGGGGTTTGCTTGGAAAAGATACTGAAGTTTTATCATGTTCCTTCTCTAGCTCATTTTTCGATGAGGAAACTGAGGCAAACAGAGTGAAGTGACTTGTCCAGGGTCACATGGCTAGCAAATGTCTGAGGCCATATTTGAACTCATTCCCTAGATGAGTCTTCCTGACTCCAGGTCAAGCTGTCTATCTACTGCACTACCTAGCTGCCCTTGATCACATAGCTAGTAAATCCCAAAGGCAGAATTTTAATCCAGGTTTCACTCTATCCACACCCTTTACACTTCTTTTAACAAATGAATTGCATTGATAAAATGATTTGCCTTTAAAGAAAATCAGCATAGTAGGCTCCCTGAGGGCTCAGTATGTGTAGTATAGACCTTTATTTCATGGTACCTATCACAGATGCTTTGAACATAGTAGGTGCTTAATAAATGTTCATTGAGTCGAATTAAGTTGAATAAGAGCAAAGGGAGAGGGGGAAAGAAGCATTTACTAAGAGCCTACTATGCCCTGTGCTAAGCCCTTCACACACATTATCTCATTTGATCTTCACAACAACTCTGGAAGGTACAGTTGAGGAAACTGAGGCAGACAGAGGTTAAGTGACTTGCCCAGGAACACACAGCTAGGACGTGTCTCAGTCTGGATTTGAACTCAGGACTTCCTGACTTCAAGGCCAGCACTCTATCCAAAGTGCCACGTAGATGTCTAGGAATATCATCAATGGGGAACATTACAGTTGGGATTTATTTTGATTGTATTTTTGGTAACGTTAGAAAGTCTTGGATTGCTTGTGACAGTCTGGAAATAGCAATTCCCTTCAGACGTTTTGTCTTTAATGTCTCAGGGTCTCAGGCTTAGGACCAATCAGTTGAGTTAAATTAGGAGCATACTTCCCTAAGCCTATTCTGTTTCATGAGGTACGTCCTTTTTGTTGTGTTTTTTTTTTCTTCCAGTTTGAGGACAAGAAATTCTTTTCCCTTCTCTGGGTACATATTACCTTGATTCTGTATAAAATCCATATTTTCAGAGCCTAAGGCATATAAATAACTCCTTCCAATTCCAGATGAGTTCCCAAGTCCATAGTATTAGACCTCAAGCGATTCTTGATCCAACGTGACAATTTCCTTTCTGATTTGCTTCACTTTGGCATCCCTTTTACTGTTTAAAACTTAGTTGTATCTCTAACTAAGAATCTAAAAGGGAATATGTTTCAGGCTTTTATCACAGTTTGTTGTCTGAAATAAACAAGGCATTTGTAGAAAAGCAAAATGCATTCATGGGACTGAGCCCAGAGTGCATAGGCCTCTTTTTCAATTGCACTGTGGACCCAGAAAGAACCGAATGATATAGGAAGTCTTAAGAGTGACAATGAGCCCCTTTCTATTCCGAATGCAGCAGATCAATAGCACTCCATCTGTTAATGGACTAAGCTGTCTGTCACTCTTGAGTTTTCTAAACAGTGTGAAGATCTCACCTACAATAAGTAACAGGAAACATCCACCTTCATCATAGTAAAGTAGAGCTCTCCAAACTCCTGGGAGGTGGGAAAGTTGAAACTTCACCACCCTGGGGCTACTATTCACTTGGAGCCTAGCCTGCCTATTTGCATATGTTGATAAATATTTCCTAAAACACTTGAAAGTTTAACCTAATTATCTAACAGTCAATTGATAAACCTTCTTCTGTTTCTAGACTGTTAGCTACCAGTTTCTAACAGTACGTAGCACAAAAATAAAGCTGAGATCTCCCAATCTGAAGATATTGGAATATTCACAAAGTTTTATAAGAAGTCACTTGAAACCACCTAGTGATTAGAATTTGAGAAGACTGACTTTGGTGGTAACTGATAGAAAAGACTATATGCTGGGGCTATAGAAATAGCCCCAGGAGCTTGCTTTCCATTTGGAGAGACAATATGTATAGCTTTATGGGATAGGATAAGGACCTGGGGACCTGTGATTTCACTGGTATAGGAAATGATTCAGGTCACACAGCCAGTGTATGGCAGAGTTGAAACTTGAACCCAGACTTCCTTGCTCTGGGGCCAGCTCTCCATCCCCCCCACCCCACTCCAGGCCTTGGCTATTGCTCTAACTCTAATCTGGGCTGCCGCACAATAGCTCTATTCACGAAGAGATACAAGTTGATGAGGGAAGGGACTCCAGCAGCTAAGATCAGTAACGGCTTCACCCTGAAGGTTGAGTATATACACATACACGTGGGTATGTATGTGTGTATATGCTGTTCAGTCATTTCAGTCACGTCCGATTCTTTGTGACCCTATTTGGGGTTTTCTTGGCAGAGATACTGGAGTGGTTTGCCATTTCCTTCTCCAGATCATTTTACAGATGAGAAAACTGAGTCAAATGGGGTAAAGTGACTTGCCCACAGTCACACAGCTAGGAAGCATCTGAGGCCAGATTTGAACTGAGGACCTCCAGACTCCAAGCCTGGTACTCTATCCACTGCACCACCTAGCTGCCATATACATACATATGTGTGTGTGTGTGTATATATATATATATATATGTATATATATATATACACACATACATACATACATACATATAAATGAAATAGTATTTTTATTTTGTTAAATATTTCCCAATTATATTTTGATTTGATTTGGGCCTCATTCATCATGTGTTTGACACTTCTAGTCTAGATCAATAAACACTCTTCTTCATTCTCCTATTATTTATTCCCCTATAATGTGCAGTCTCTTTAATTTCATTTCAATTCATTGGAATACCTGGAATAAAGACGAGTTGAAGCTATCCAAGATGATTGTTTCCAGGTGGAATGTATTATTTTGACCCTAAATGTCTGCAGCTTGAATTGAATCTTGAAGGAACCTAGCAATTGAAAGAGACAGAGGGGAAGACATGGGGCTTTCTTGGAGTGATAGATTAAGCAGTTTCATGCTACCAGAAATGATCGTCTAAGAGGTCTTAATCAGAAGGCAGAAGCTGTAGAGAGGCAGATTGAGGAGCCACAGAAGGACAAAAATTCTTAACAATGAAAGCTATTTAAAAAGAAGACAAAAGAACTAGAGCTGTCCGTATATGGGACGGGCTGTTGCAGGTAGTCTTCACGTTGTTGGTGGAATTCTGGTGAGGGAGCCTCTGAGTCCTAAGTCCTAGTTCTAAGGTCCTGTCCTGGGAATAGCAGGTACCTTAATGATCCCAGGGCTATTTCCAGCATGAAGGCTAGCCCTTTACTTTCAAGTCAAAGCTGTCCCAGACAGAAAAATAGATAGGAAAAATGTAGGAATATGCCATCATTTTTAGTAGATGCCCTTAAGAACATATTGCTAAGGATAGATGGCATTTAAATGGCATTTCAAGGTTAAGACACTTTCCTTACATGAGCTCTTTTGAGCCTCGTAAAACCCAAGGAGCAAATGGGCTGCAAGTGTTATCTGTTACCAAATGAGGAAATAGATTCAGAGAGGGGAAGTCACCCAGGCTCGAATAGGGAGTTGGAGGCAAAGTTGGAACCCAGGGTCTCCTTCCTCCAAGCAAACATAACACCAACATCACACCAACACTTTCCATACCACCTAGCTGCCTTTCATAAATAAGACCAACCTCTTTTGATGCTGGAGGAATGAGGCTAAGGTTACAAATCGCTATTAAAGTGATCTCATAGGGATTCCATGGCTCATTGGTACATTGAGGTCTCTGAAGAACTAAAATAAAATACAGCCTATTGCAAAGAGCTGCTAAATGTAGAAAAGGCCCTAATCAATTATTAATTGATTATTCCCATCATCACAACACTTATAAAGATCAAAGCCTAATTTCTGACAACATATGCAAAATTTTCCTTCTGAATTTAGTAATATATTCCAGATCTGTGGTTCATTAATGTGAACAGCTGTGAATTCATTCATTTTCTCCAAGCCTGCTACATTGCAAACATTGTTTCTTTTTCAAATATTCCCCCAAACGAGCTCACTCCTGGCCTTGTAATCTGAAAGTTATAATGCACAGACACCTTTACTATTGTGCTTCTCTCTTTCTGCCGAATAAGTTGCTGCTGCTGCTGCAGCCCTGCCCCAAGCAGGAAAGTGCAGAACCAGTAGTCTCAATACCCCAACCCTGCCAAACAGATCAGAATAAGAGGCTTTGGGATTCGGTTCTGAAAAGTACAATTTCCTACCTCTAAACTTGCCTCTGTGAGTAAATGAAAGTATAATTACAAGGGTTTGATGGGACCCTGATTTGATTTTTTTCCCCTTGAGAGGGTGACAGTGGGTTTACAATCTAGCAACTCTACAAGGCTTTCTTAGTCTTTATATGTCTAGTCAAGCCCATTTGATTCCACAGCCTAAATAAGAGAGGAGAGATTTCACACAGAATGGACAAAAAGAGAGTGGCCCGGTTTGCCAGTGTGTGGAACCACATCTAAGATCAGATTAGAAGAGAGGAGATGTGGGTTGAGAGACCTCCAGCAGCCAGAAGATTCAGTCTCCTTACTCCTGAAACTTTGCAGTTAGAAAATTGTGAGGGGCCTCAGTGGCCACGCCTATACAGCTCACTGCCAGCCCCAGGAGCCAAATCAGCTGGAAGTCCACACACACCTTCATTTGACAGAGACTCTTGTCATACATTCTGTTGAGTGCATGCACATGCTGGCCTTGGCGTATGGACAGCTCTATCTTTGTCAGGCCCAAGGAGAGCACGTAAGCCGACTGCAGTCTGGCAAAGTCCATTGAAGTAGCATATAAAAAGTGTGAGTGTTCAGAGGCAGCAGCTGAACCTAATCTAAATACAGTCTGACTTGGGCAGCTATTTAAAGACCTTTTCAAGCCTGACAACTACTGAGGTGGGCCTAATCCAAAGTGCTGTTACTGGAAAGAGCACTGGGAATGCTCTTCCAGTTTTTAATTCTCTAACCTCTGGAATGTCACCAAACCTCTCTAAGTTTCCCTTCCTGACTCACAGGGTTGTGATAAAGCTCAGTTACAACTATTGCTAATTCACATTTAAATTCCATGTTAAGATTTGCAAAGCTCATTATATACATTATCTTTGTAGAGCTTTGCCATAACCCTCTGAACCAGGCTCTACAGATAGTTTTGTCCCTAATATTACCCAAGAGGAAAAAGACTCAGAAAGTTTCTCCCAAGGACTTGCCTAGGGTCGCACTGCTAAGAAATATCTGAGAATGGAAATGTCTGAGGCAGTTTCCACTCAGGTCTTCCTGACTCCGAGTCTGGCATTCTCTCCACTACATCAACCTGTCTCCTGATTTCATATATGTGAAAGTATAAGAGAAATCCTACAAGGCTATACTTATGGCTTAATTTTCGCATAACTACCAGTGCTTGTATGCCCATGCTGGGTACAGGTCATGTTGCTGGAAATACTGCTGATGGACTACCAAATTTAGTTTTAGGCCAGTCAAACTATTAGTAGACTGTGTATGAGTTGTCGTTGAGACCTTTGGTATTGTAGAGAAGACGGCTTTGGCAATAATACCAAGTAGCTCATGTCAATATTGAGAACTGTTATTAAGCCAAAGAAATTCTACACTTCAGGGATTCATATTACTTGAGGTCACATAGGCACCAAGTGTCGTTCTTGGTGTTTCTAAAGACATAAAGAAAAGTTTGGGCACAATAGATAATTTTGGTCCCAGTCTAAGTTTTGTTACTGTGAATGTTAGGATAATGGGGAGCAATGAAAAGACTGACCTAAAGCCATTTAGGAGGCAGGTCCTGACTCCAGATCCAACACTCTTGGCTCCCATGGGTCACTGTGCTTCAGCTAAAGGCAGGGGAACTGGGTTCAGTTCCTGACTCTGATACTGTGTGGCTAGGCTTAGGCAAATCACTTCCCATCTCTATGCTTCAGTTCTTTGTCTATAAAATATAAAAATTAGGTGACTTCCAAGCTCTCTTCCAGCTCTGAGTCAATGGTGCTATGATCCCAGTTCCAAAATTCTTCAATTTTCTGGATTAGGAATTCTTAACCTGGAGCCCATGAACTTGTAGATAGATAGATAGATAAACTGTATTTCAGTATCATTAGTTTGCTTTGTAATTCCATGGATTTTTAATGCATTTAAAAATTATTCTGAAAAGGGACCCATCGGCTTTACCAGGCTAGCAAAGGGGGTCTGTAATTATTTAGTTTAGGTAGAAATACATACATTTACGCGGAGTCTTAGGGAACATTTTTGGTTGATTTGTTGTTTGTTTTTTAAACATAAAATGTCTAAGTTGTATAAAGGAGGAGACACTATTCCCATGTATTTTCTTAGTTAAGCCATCCTGGAAAAGGCAGGTTGGCTCCATGACTTAAGCATGGGATGTGCTAATAAATATTATTTGTTATTTTCTAGCCAGCATCCAAACATTGTAGAGGCAGTGTTGTAGGGTGGCTAGAGTTCTGGGCTTCAAGTCAAAAAGACCTGCATTCACTCCCTGCCTCTGCAATTTACAAAGTATGTTATCCTGGACAAATCACTTGACCTCTATCTCTACCAAGCAGGCTGGGGGGAATTCTACATACTTATGAAACAGCAGTTTATTTGCATATTTGAATATCCAGATGTTACACAAAAGAAGAACAGTGGTCTATTTTTGAAGCCTTCTTTAGAGGGCAAAGAGAGGATATGTACAAGTAAGGAAAATGTTGTAAGATCCTGAAGGTCATAGTAGTTCCTGAACATTCCTTCATTCCAAGAGGAATTGCAAAAAACAAGCTATCCAGACCAAATGTATGCCCAGGACTGCCTTTGCATTAATAGCAGGTATACCTAGTTTGGACTCTATCTGCTAGTCAAGAAACTCGTTGGCCATGGTTGCAAATCCATGGGTTACATGAAGATAATCCTCTGCTATTTAAGATCACAGCTGAAATCCCCATTACCTTGTCAACCTTTTATAACAATAGTTTTTTTTGTTTTTTGTTTTTTTAATTTCTGCTAATGACCCTAAGTAACCCCTTTGGTGTGTGCATTTCTTTGTGCTCCAGTAGCAAAAGTTAATAAATTAGCAGGGCCTGCCTTAGAGAATTGGTGCTCCATTCAGTATTGATTCAACCAAATCCATGCTAGGAAAGCAGGGAGCAGAATTTGTAGCAGTGGAGGAAACTATGTTCCTTAGTTTAATTGAATAATCTGGGCACATCAACAGAAAGGAGTCTATATAAAAGCAAGTACCAGCACTTTTAAGTAGCAAACCTGTAGTTAATGTTCACTTCCATAATTGAATTCATGAGACTGCACATAAATAAAGTTAGTCCTTTACCAAATGTTGGAAGCTTTCCACTGCATATTAATGCTTTACTGTCTGGGAATATTGGGGGATCTCAGCCCTGCTTCATATGCTTCTGTTGCTATCTACTAAAGCAAATGATGCCCATGAGAGGGGGAACTTATTACCTTCTTGCCAATGATTGGAAGTCAGTCAGGTGGACTGGCCATTTCTGGCCACTTGATCATCACTGACTCAGCCATGCTCTTTAACATCCCCAAACTCCAGTGTTAGGGAAGACTGTAAGACTTGACTTTGTTTCTTCTTCTATTCAACATCACATTAAAGGGGGTTCAGTTCCAAGCTTCAGCTCTGAATATGGTAACACTAGAAAAAAATTGAAAACTTACATTCTGAGATTTGAATAAACATATACATTTACTTGTTATAAGTATAAGTAAATTTCATGATGACAACGGCCGCAACTCATATTTTGATAATGCTTTTAGGTTTACAAAGTGTTTCCCATGCGTTAGCTCTGTGGGGTAAGTAGTATAAGTCCCTATTTTGCAGATGAGGAAACTGGGACCCAGAGTGGTGAAGTGACTTTCCCAGAGTCACCCACATGGAAGTATCAGTGCTGGGACTTAAAACTCAGGTCTTCTGACTCCACAGCACAGTCTACTGATTCTACAGACTGCTTGGTAAACTGCAAAAACCTTACTAATCAAGCAGTGTGTTTCATTTAATTATAACTGTTGTGTATCTGCAGTGTGATATTGTTGGTCTGAGGCAAAAATTCCTATTGACTGTACTCAAATAGCCTTGTTGCATATGTGTGAAGAACTGTATCCAAGATGGTGAGATCTGTTTTCAGATTAGATTCACAAACCACTTAGAGGGTCAACTTTGAAGGTCAGATTGATTTCTGAAATTGTACCTGACTTCCTAAGTGCCACCCCAGAATGGGAATAAATCAATGAACTACAACTCCCTAACCCTTAATGCATCTGCCCTTTTGGAGATTAACTTAGATTTGCTTAGAAATTTAGACCTAGGTTCATGATGGATGTTCATCAGATCCTAAGGCACTTATAAAACTAGGGCAAGGAGTAAGAGGAAAAGCAAATGCCATGCTGAAACTATTATAACATTGTAGATCTCAATCTACCCTCATTCATACTGTGATATTTTCTATCTCAAAATGCAGACCATAATGGAGTGCAACTTTTGTATGACATTTCTAAGTATAAGTATATTTTCTTTGTGGAATATAATAGCACAACAAAAACCTGGTGGCTTTATTTTTAAGGAAAAATTAATTTAACATGCTTTCTGAGATTATGAAAGACATTTTGTTGACCTCTTTCTTGAGCTATTAAAATATCCATTCTTTTTAGTTCAATATTGTAGAAGATCATGTTGCCTCTCTATTCAGCAATGGTAATAAAAGCAGCAGGATCCTCTAGAGTGCTGCAAGTAAAACTTTTAAGAAGTACAACCTGATTCAGTATCCTGGGAGGAAAATGCCATCATATGTAACACCTCACGCAATTTTATTTAATATTGCACGCTACATATTAAATAATGGAGTTTATTGCTACTGAATCAGATCCTATGTCAACAAAGACAAATCGAAGAAAATGTAATGATTAATAATAGACTATAAATCCTTTGAGGACTGGGAATTTACATTTTCTCTCCAACTCACCTTTCCCCTTCCATATTGTTCTGTGTCCAGTTGGCATGTAACTTTATTCCACAGTAGAACTGCTTGAGGCCAAACCCTGTTGGGTTTTTTGGTTTTGTTTTGTTTTATCTTCATATTTCCAAAATCTTAAGGAAGGTGGCCTAGCAATTCCAGATTTCAAACTATATTACAAAGTGGTGATTATTAAAAAAAAAACAATCTAGTATTGGCTAAGAAATATAGTGGTAGATCAGTGGAATACATTAAGTACACAGTACACAGTAGTTAATAATGACCATAGACATCTAGTGTTTGATAAACACAAAGACCCAAGCTTTTGGATTAAGAAGTGACCATTTGACAGAAATTACTGGGAAAATCAAAAGCTGTTTGGCAGAAACTAGGCATATACCAAGATTCAGATTATATCAGAGATAAGGTCAAAATGGATAAATGATTTAGACATAAAGGACAATAGCATAAGTAAATTAGGGGAGAATGGAAAAATATACCTCTCAGATTTATGTATAAGGGAAGAGTTTATGAGCAAACGAGATAGAGAGGATTACAGGAAGTAAAATAGATGATTTTGATTACATGAAATTTAAAAAAAAAACTTTTGCACAAACAAAACTAATGCAGCCAAAATTAGAAGGAAAACAGGAAACTGGGGGAAAATGTATAGCAAGTTTCTCTGATAAAGGCCTCATTTTTCAAATATATAGGGAACTCGGCCAAATTTATAAAAATAAGAACAAATGCATAGATTCAAGACCCTCCAGAATTTGGTAGAAGACAGAGCAGTTACTTCTTTGATGGTGGTATGGAAGGGAATCTTGTAGTCCTTTTAAAAGAGCAACAGCTTTTCAATGTGAAATGGAACATGGACCGACCAACTGGCACTCAAAATTCTTTTATTATAGTGAAGGAAAGCAGGGACGAAGGACAGACTGGACCACTGTTGTGCCCAGGAGGGGCTGTAGGCATTTTTCAACTCTGCAATCAGAGCGCCACTACTGCCCAATTTCTCTGGCCCAGGGAAGCATTGACAGAGTGCAAAAGAAGTGGCCATTGGCCCTTTGGATCAGACCACCCACCAGGATATCCTTGTGAGCCAGTGTTCCTGGCACATGTTGAAACTCAGATTCTCTTGAGGGGTTCCCGTCTGAGGAGGAAAGGGAAAGTCAAACTCTTTGTTCCAAGCTTCTTTGGTGCACTAGAAATTCATTGACTTTATTCACAGAATTGCCTGCCTTGCTTTGCCAGAAAAGAAACTGCAATTTAGAGTGCTTTAAAAAAAGAGAGAGAAATCCATTAACAACCTTGAAGTGTTTCATGCCTCAAAAAATGTGCTATGTAATTACCCAATATGGTTTTTTTAAAGAAGAAAAAAACCCATCCATTTGAGCTGTAATATTGTCTGATTATGTTCATATAGGTTCCATTAAGTTAACTATTTATCCCAAGCCATGTAGTTATGAAGTGATTTGTTCTTCAAAATATTTTCCCTGCAGTTACAAAAAATTACAGCACAGCTTACCAGTGTTATTATAATTAAAAATCAATGGTATTGCCACTTGACATAGCAGGTGAAAATACAATAACGCAAGAGAAAATACACAAAGGAGAATTTGGGTTTCCTGGGGTTTTGTTCCTTTGGTTCTGTAGTGAGGAAATGGAAGAGCGAAAACCATATCCTTTAGGCTTTGGTTGTCGCTGTTCTGTGGTATGCTACCCAGAATGAAATGCAAGTCTGTATATTTACTACTTATGACCTTTGGGATTGAACACTCAGTCACATCAGCTCCCTTGATCATTCACCCAAATAGGCCATCCTCTTAAACTGGAAATTATCTTGTAATTATTCAGAGGCAGGCTGTCTATATATACAACTCTTCATTCTGGCTTATTCAGGATCTCATTCGTGGAACTGTTGGTCGATTCATTCATTGACAAATGATTTAAGTAACTGCTAAGTGCAAAGCACTTTGATTCAGATAGAATTAAGATGTGCTTCTGCTCCAGTTGAGTTGCATTCTAACAGTAGGTGTAAGTATATACAAGTATAAAACCTGGCCAATCCATTTGTTATTTTCACTTCTTACTAACTGACCCCTCTACTTTCTTTTCTTGTCACATCAATGTCACTACTTCTAAGATTCACAGTTTCATTTGTGTGAATATTCTCTTCATCAATTAAACCTTTAGCATTGTAGTAAAGAATTTTCATGAGTTCCTATGGCCAAAAATATTCCTAACTGGACGATCCAATTTCTAATGATGAGCCTCTCCAAACCTGGGGAGGCTGAGCTTCAAATAACAAGCATTCACCATATGCATAGGCCCAGAGGCACTGAGGGATAGTGGAGAGAACGCTAGATTTGGAGGCAGAGGACCTGGATGCAGGTCCCTGCTCAGCTAATTACCACCTGGGTGACCTTCAATAAGTCTCTTCATCTATCTGGACCTCATTTTCCTCCACTTTAAAATAAGGAGATTAGACCAGATGAACTCTAAGGTTTATTCCAGCTTAAAATCCATGATCTTAGGATCCGTTCAGGTTTTACATAGTCATTGGCCAGAGTTTAAATTTCACTGCCATAGCGTGTGAGAACTCAGGGTTAAACTGTCAAGTCTCAATGAGACAGTCAAATAAAACTTTTCCTAGGGTCACAGATGTCCTCTGTCGCGTAATTACTTGATAATGTATTTTGCAATATTTCTTGCATGTGAGCCATCATTGATAACATGCTACAGCTGCCATACAACCAACATGCACCCTTCCATTATCCTTTGGGTTATTAGTCATTTTGAGTCTTCTGAAATGGTGGACTACCACATTTTAAAGCCACTATCCATCAGTGGAAGAATGCCGATGTTAAAAGAAAGGAGTCTTGAAGCAGCAAGCAATGTGGGAACCTCAGATGTAGGACACAATTTCCCAGATGGGGCCTAGCCCAATCCCTCCCTTTCACTCAGCTCCAGGCCCAGCTCATTAACTTGTTTGCTCTGTCTGTACCTGTCTACAATATGCCTCATTAGTGAACTTCCTTTAATTAAATAATACCATTGCTTCCTTATAGTCTTCTTTCCTTCCATCTTCACATCTTTCTGTAGAATCTGGTATCTGAGACCCAGGGTTTTTTGATGTGTTTATTAGAAGTTGTGCTTACATTCAGCCAGGTTTTAGTTTTCTGAGAGGTTTACACTTGAGGCAGTTCTGCCTGAATAAAGAAAGGGCATTTATGTTTTCATCAGTTCTCCCTTACCTGCACTACTAGAGGCTTAAGAGCTGACTGATGTCAGAAGTTGTCATTAGACAGCAGCCGCTCCCGTAGAATCTCTGCTGAAAAATGGGTTGTGCCACGTTGTTCAGTGCTGCCGCTCCCTGCCTAAGGCAGCCTGTGCTGTTTTCTCTCTCATCTAATTTGTTCTCTTTTATACCAACTGACTTTTGTTAAAAACCATATCCACTCAATTAGTTTGGATTTCACACAGAAAAACACATTTTAGGGGCAGGTGAGGACAGGGGATGAAGGAGGGCCAGTGAATATGAACTTGAATTTGTTTGACTCACTCTAGTGTTAGAAATATTTGGGAGATTTTCAGCAGCCAGGAGAATATACCCATTGGTAATTTGCACTTTTATACAAAATCTAGGTGTCTCATTATTTAAATTTATTGATGGCAAGGAAAGAAATAGCCATGGAAGATGGAATAATAATTACGAGTCTATAGGGTACAACATGAGTTTGGAACGTAAAACATTTCACGTAGCCATTAAGGTGAAAGGCATTCCATGGTACATACACACGATGGACAGACAGTTTGAATCACCACAGGCATTTTCTTAACTGGGCAATGCAAAGTAAGATAATTGATTCTAAGCTCCTTGAGTTTAAAGCCAAGTTCATCCTATTATTTTTGAAAAGTGGATCAAAATCCAGTTGCCATCAGAGGGTTTTGCATCTTCCTCAGAACACACCTCAGCTAATCAAATGGACTGTGTCAAAGGCAACGTGTCTCAGTTAATTGTAAAACTGTCCATTTGAGGGCTGGGCCCATGGAGGGTACTAGAGAACATCAGAAATCCTCCAACACTCCAGCTGTCCTTTAATCCTCCTGATACTTAAATGGCTGGCACCACTGCAGCTGCTCAGTGAGGGATCCAAAAAGTCAGCCAGGGGCTCCTCAGCTCCCTTTCCCAGCAGGTTGGCGGGGCCCAGGTGAGCTGAGGCCTATGGGGAGCTCCACAGGTCTTAGCTGCTCACTTGTTTCTTAGTTACTGGTTACAAATGATCTGAAATGGAAAGCTCTGATGTGTGGCTTTTCAGAAGCTTCAAATAGACTTGAATTTAAGCCATCTGATTGATTAGATTTCTTTTCCTTTTTGTGGAGTTTTGCACTGCTTTCATCACTTTGTGAAAATGAGATCTAGCATTTGCTCAGAGGTTTATGACTTCTTTTTCCTTTACACTGAAGAATCATTTTAGGAAGATACTATCATTTCTATTTCAGCAACTGTGTGAAGTATTGGAGCATTTAATGTCCAGAATATTTTGAAGCTTTGGAATGTATTTCACCTGGAATGACTCAATAGAATAGTTGTTTATAAGTGGAATGTTCAAAAATGAAGTAAATAATTAGAGAATGGAAGTTCAGCAGTGAATAAGTTCTGTTGAACACTTGAGGAAAATCCAGCTATCTTTTAGAGAGAGCTTAATCCCTCAAATTCCCATTTTTATATTTCTAATATAAATTGTAAAGTTTATTTCCCTAATCCCTGGTTTGCTTCATTAAGCAAGATGATTTTTTTTCTATACATATAACATTGCTATTGTTTGGCTATATCTGTTTTACATGTTTTTTTTTTAATTTATTGTTGTTTATGTATTGTTTGTTTGGCTATTATCTTTTTCCTGTAGTCTGCTATTTCTCCTAAAAGGGTCAAGTCCACATTAATCTTGCATGTGGTTATATGTGCATTCTTTCACATTCACTCTAGTGAAATATTCTAAGAGAACCAAAGGCCCTACCCCTACCTTTTTAGTAAATAAAGTCATGATTAAGTCTAGATCATATAAGTATGAAGGCAGCCCGAGGTAAAATAGTAGCATAGGTTGACTTCTTTAACCTTCCATTTTCATTATCTTTTCCCATACATGCAGTACATTGTGTCCCCTCCACTCTACCACCACCCCCCAATGAAATTTACCTTCCTGATATTATATCCTCTTCAAAACTGAATTTCATGTGATCTAGAAGTTATTATTATATGCTCTACTGAAAAGGTAGGATGTACTTCTTTCTATATTCATACAAGGAAAGGGGGGGATTATTCTCCTCCTGCAAGCCTGTTGAAAAGACGGTTTTCTATTCTCTGTGACACCCTCAGTGTCTTCAAAAGAAGGGGGACATCATGCAATCAAAGAGCCCTGAGTATGGAAGTAAATGTACAGTGCTTGTAATAGAATTAGAATAGTTGTAATAAAGCGCAAATAACACCTGGGGGGGCACCCACCAACTCAGAGAGAGGGTCCTCCAGATAAGCATACCCCAAGTTCAAAGTAATCTGTGGGTTTGCCTTCACTCAAAACCATAGCTCATGAGCTCCTAACTCATATGTTTACATTTATTCATCTGCCGGAGGACAATTAGTTCAAAGCAACAGCATCTAATGAAATAGCATAATAAGAAAAGTAGCAATAAAATATTTTACTCAGTAAACCTGGGGAACAATCTCCTACAAGTATATCATTAGGAGGAAGAGTGAGTGGACATACATAAGAATTCATGCAGGACACACAAATGACCAGGGCACCCCCCAGTGTCAAAGGGCAATTCAGACACCCTCAGCAGGGACTCTCATGTCTTTTGGAGATGTCATCATAGTGCTTCTATCAGGTCTACTGGCCAATAGTCTGTCTCCTTCAAGCGTGTAGTCTCTGCTGGGTATAGTTTAACTGGATACAAGGTACTCATAGCCATTGCCAGGCACAACTC
Organism: Vombatus ursinus; assembly: GCF_900497805.2. Taxonomy (NCBI): domain Eukaryota; kingdom Metazoa; phylum Chordata; class Mammalia; order Diprotodontia; family Vombatidae; genus Vombatus; species Vombatus ursinus. The sequence continues at coordinate 351,760 of NW_020944235.1, read as the reverse complement.
AACTAGGCAGGTATACTTTCTTTACCTTTCTCAGAGAAACAGCCCTTAACACTACTCCATCAGATATGCCGCTTAGGCAAAAAGAACTTTCTGATGTTGTTCTGTATTATTAGATAAAGGACAATAAGCAATCTCTCACATTTAAGCTGTTACTTTGACTCTCTCTTTGCAAAATGCTTTCAAGTGGACTGAAACTTCCCTTGTTTCAAACCAGCAAAGTGAATTTCTTGCTTCCCCTCCTTCCTCCATCCCCACCACCTACTTTAAGCATTACCCATTTCTGTAATGGGTAAAGTAATGAGAGTCAATGCCTTTCTACTTTGTCGTTGAGACAAAGGAAAAGAACTCAAGATTACTCTTTTGCGGAATTAGGGGATTCAGAATCGAATGAGTCTTTTTTGATCGGTATACAAAGTCTCGCCTGTTATGGCTTCCTCATTAATTCAACTACCTCTGTCACTGAATTCTGTCCGAGAAATTGGAAAACTGTTGATCAGATGTGATTATCATTTTATAGCCAATTGCTAGATTGGGAGAAAGTACAACAGTTTTAACAAATGAGGGGCCCAAGGTGGGGTAGAGAGGTTCCCACTACCTAGCTTTTGGATCTTATGGCTACTCAGAAGTCAAGGTTAGTAAGAAAGCTCCAAAGAAGACTTTTAAATGACATAGTTGGGTTAATGTCTCTCCCACCCCGCTCCCAGACACACATGTACCTCCTCCCTGCCCCCACATCTTCAGGATTTTATCAATCCCTTTTTGGATCCTGACTTCTTATAATTTGTTTCCTCCTTTGTGAAGGACTAGAATTTTGATTCTATAATTTATTTCATTAGTGGTTAGCTCTTTTAAAAGGAATTTTGTGACATTGAAAATACCCTCAAATACATATGTTCAAGAATGAAATAGCCATACTGTGGGGCCTTTTAAATCACTGAAACAACACATTGGCAATAAAATAATTAACTAGTCTCACCTAAGTCAGTTACAGAAATCTGGCAGAAAAGGAAGAGTTTAAATGCCTGATAATAAAGTTAGTATAAAAATAGTCAGGATAGGTAACCATTCCAAAGGGGGGAAAGATATTTTTAAATTAGTGTTTCAAGTTCTCCAGAGAGATGTAAAAACTACCATCATCTAAATTATTTTCTAAAAAAAGAAACCACAAAGAGGTAAGGGCGTGATATAACCTGGAAGAGAGTATCAGCCAACCAAATTTTGCAAGTGCCAGGTTCACTATCTCATTTTCTCTTAGTAATCAAAGTCACTTTTTGACTAAGAACTCAGACTTTTTGGAAATATATAAAAACACAAGACTAAACATTCTGTTTTTTCAAAAACACCTTTTAAGAATAGCAATTTTTACTGTTTCTAGAGTCTTTAAAACAAAGTAAATATCATTTTATTACCAGTAACACTATTAACACTAAATAGCTACATGTTCATTTAGCCAAGAAAAGAACTTGAACTTGTTCTCTAAATCAGGGAGAAGTTGGTTCAGGGTGTTCCCTTGGGGAAGCGCACTGATCTAAACATTTTTTGTTTGTCTTGGCATCTTTTGGACCTTATTTATTTCCAAATGAATAAAATTAGTAGAATTTTATTATAAAGGTAGATTGGTCTGTTTCCTTTTAAAGATACTAAACTGGATTTGTAATCTCTCTCCACTGGTGCCATGCCATTCCCAACCTCTCCATGACTTCCCATTCTCTGTGATTCTCACCCAGGTCTTTCTATAAATCCTCCCAATACACCACAATTGTATTATTCCCCTTTAAAAAATTCTCCTAATTAGACATTTTGTCCACTTTGATGGAACGTGATTTAGCGCTAAAAGAGAAATAGTGATTGGAAGCCAGCACAGTAACCTTTTTCCCTTATGACTCTCTGGGGACTATTTTCTCACAGTGCTATTAAAGAGTTCGATTTTCTTCAAGATGTAGAAAGAAATCTACATTTCTTCATGTAGCTTCATGATGGAAAACAAATTGTGTTTGCTATGTGGTAGCAGTAGCTACAAAACCTAAAGGTCTTAGAATCCCCTTAGAGGAAGGATTTCTTAGGTAAATCTAATTCCTAATTCCTAAAGTCACTGTACTATAGAATTCCCTATATTCCTTACTCAGATGGTGCTCGACCCTCAAAGACATCCTTAGCCAAGCCTAGCTTGGGTTTCTTGAGGCAGTTAGGTGGAGCAGTGCATAGAGCACTGGGCTTCGGAGTCAGGAAATTCTCAGTTCAAATGTGGCTCCAAATACTTTCTAGCTGGATGCCTCCAGCAAATCACTTATTCTCTGTTTTCCTCGATTTCTTCAACTTTAAAATAGGAACAATAATAGGATGTACCTTGCAGTCTTGTTGTGAGGATGAAATGAGAAAACATTTGAAAAATGCCCGGCACACAGTAGGTGCTTAAGAAATGCTTATTCCCTTACGCGTTCCCTCCCCACTCTTGTTCAACTAAGACTTGCTTCTGTTTACTGAGAGGGCTGTAAGTACCTTATTTGATTTTTAATTTCCTTTAAAATTCCTAAATGTGTTATTAAAGAACCACTTTCCTTTAAGGAGATGCATTTCTAAAATGTTCCTCAGGAATTTATTTAATATTTTAGGTTTATTTATAATTTTCAGTATGTTTACCTTTAGTTTGAGAGAAATACCCTAACACTATTTGCATATTTGTAGTTTTAATGGGGCTCTCTGCAACAGGTTTGTAGTAATGAAGTCCCAAAAGTAGTTAAATAAAGAAGTCAGTAACTGAGGGTTCCTCCACGTTGTTAAGGCCTTTAAGACAAAGAGCACTAACTTATAGAACAGAAGTGGGATGCCTGGAATATTTACTTCTTTGGCTGTTCTTTTATTTTAAAAGATGATTACACAGGGAATACATATGTTTTGGTGAAGGAGCTGCCAGTAATTTTTTTTTATCTGAGTGGGATTAGCTATCAACGACATACTATAATAGTCCCCCCCAAGTCAATAAATAAACTCCATATGCCATCAACTATAGTGAGATTGTATTAATCTATGGAAGAGTTTACTTTGAGAACACCAGGGAACGTCACAGTTCCCCTTTCTTGTGATTGATGATAGCTGATCTCTAATCTCTACATAGCTCTTTAAGGTTTGCATAAAGAGTAATTCTCAAATATTATCTCAATGGATCTCTATTATTATTCCCATTTTACACATGGGAAAACTGAGGCTCATAATGATGAAGTGGCTTGTCCATGATCATACAGCTACTATCAGGCATAAACCAGGTCTCTCCTACCTCCAAGTGGAGGATTCTTTCCACTGTTTTGTTAATGGATACATAGGTAATTTACCATTTTTCTAATGCTTTGCCCGCTTTCTATGCACAGAAATATGGATTTCTGTCAAAGGTAATATTTTAGTAGGCATACATACTTCTAAACTGAATCTCAAGAGGATGAATTATTTAGGCCATTTGAATATAACTTCCATGTAATCTGATTCTTGTAGGCTACAGTAGTTATTTACCAATTTCTGAATTAGATTGGGCAGGGGGGAAAAATAACTATGGGCAGCTAGGTGGCATAGTGGATAGAAAACTGAGCCTGGAGTGAGGAAGATTCTTTTTCCTGAGTTCAAATGTGGCCTCAGACACTTACTAGCTGTGTGACCCTGGGCAAGTCACTTTACCCTGTTTGCCTCAGTTTCCTCATCTTTAAAATGAGCTGGAGGGGCAGCTAGGTGGTGCAGTGGATAGAGCGCTGGCCCTGAAGTCAGGAGGACCTGAGTTCAAATCTGGCTTTAGACCAAACACTTGACACTTACTAGCTGTGTGACCCTGGGCAAGTCACTTAACCCCAATTGCCTAACATAAATAAATAAATGAATGAATGAATGAATGAATGAATGAATAAAAAAATGAGCTAGAGAAGGAAATGGCAAACCATTCTAGTATCTTTGCCAAGAAAACTCCAAATGGGGTCAAGAAGACTCAGCCATGACTGAAATGACTCAACAACAACAAAAGAATAACTATTTGATATTGTATTAAGTTTTATCAGTTTAAGAGTGGATATTACATTCTTGGATATTGGATATTTTAAAATTGTTTCATAATCATTGTGGGGTTTGAGGCTGCTCTTTTCCGTTCAACTAACAATGTAATTTCATAATTAACTAACTCTAATTTCCTTTCGGTTGTGCTGGCCAGGAAAGCAGGAGACCTAATAACATGTCCACTGGCATATCACTAAATCAAAAATGAATAAAAACCCAGAGCAGTCCAGTGCTCATTTTTGCCAAGCCTCCAACCTTTTTGACTTTCCTTTGAAGTGAGTCCTCATGTCCTACTTCATCCAATTCAGTATGTGTGTGTGTGTGTATATATATATATATATATATATATATATATATATATATATGGATGCTGAGTGATAAATATACATTTTGAAGACTGCATTGGATTTCTTACTAAGAAAACAGCAGACTCCCTCCACCAAAAGAGACACCATCTGAATTTTTAAAGTGCTAATATCAAATTGGAAGCAGGTTTTTCCTTTGGTGCAGTTAAAACTATTAAGTGAAATTCACTATTTATTATTTTTTTAACAGTTTATCAAAAGTAGATGTTAAATAGCAGTCATTTATAAGCATAATTATCTCTCTTCTTTCAAAACAAGCCTATGTATTTAAAACAAAATCTGGAGGGTGATATTTCCTTGAATTAACTCCACGTTTAAACACACGACAGTATTCAAGCATTAATGTTGATTTCATCTCACTCACCAAAGGACTCATTTCCAGTCTTCCCAATCCCTCCAGCCCCATTGTCTGGAGCCTCAGATTTAGAAGTTGTGCCATTATTACTTTCTAAATGCGTTAGATGTTTGGAAAGTAAGTGTTTGGACCCTTAAAAATTGTAGATGAGTTTGTCTTCCTTAGCTACACACAGTTTTTCCTAAGGCTAAAATTAGAAGCAAACTGAAGTGTAGCTGACTTTTCTTTCACTTTTAAGTTTAGCATTTCTAACTAAAATTATTAGTCAGCACCCTCTCCCATCCTGAATCCTCTACACAGTGTCCCCTTTAGAAACAATATCAATGTGTTTCTGGTTGATCTTTAACCTTTAGCAAGGAAAAGACCATTTGAGCTGCTGATGTGTGTTATAATTTATTTGTATGTGTAGAAACATGCATGCATACATATATACATATACACAGTGCTATTAGACACTACTTATATTTAGGATCACTATTAAAGGTTTTGTTTTCAAGAATTTATATAGTTGCATATTTTTCTGGGGCAGCTTGTTGGCACAGTGGCCAGAGTACCAGGCCTGGAGTTAGGAACACCTAGCTATATGACCCTGGGCAAGTCACTTAACACTGCTTGCCTCATACATTTCATATATAAAATGAGCTAAAGAAGGAAATGGCAAATTACTCCTGTAGCTTTGCCAAGAAACCCCAAGTGGGGTCATGAAAAGTGGGATATGACTGAAATGACTAAACAACAACAATAAATATTTTTCTGGGTTTAGACAGGGGATTCTGCAAGCATTTTTATTAAGTTTGAAATTAAACAAATAGTTGTTTGTTAGTGTATTATGTTTTATAACATCTTTTTCCCAGAAATTTAAAAAAGTAAATAATAGATCTTATAAAAGATACTGAAAGGTGCCAAACAGTCATAGTCCAGTTCTATAGATGGGGAAACTGAAGCCTAGAAATTTTAAGTTAGATAGACAGATAGATAAAATAAAATATAACCAATAAGTTAAAGTAAACAGCCTGATTTAAGTAAAGAATCAAAGACGTTATTCCCTAATAATTTTTCTCTTAAACTTTTGAAAAATGTTCCAACTTGATATGATTCCCCTATTTTCCCTGTCATTCTTTGATACCATGGGCCCAGAGAACAGAACTAGGAGCAACGTATGTAAATTACAGAGAAGTAGATTTGACCTTAATGTGAGGAATCTGTTCCTAATACTTAGAGAGCTCCAACAACAAAAGACTCTGACTAATCAGTTAAAGAGTTCCTTTTTTATTTATATTTTTTCTTTTCTTATTAATTTATTTATTTTCATTTTCAATATTCACTTCCACAAGATTTTGAATTCCAAATTTTCTCCCCTTCTCGCCCCTCTCCCCACCCCAAGACTCACATGCATTCTGAATACCCCTTCCCCTAATCTTCCCTCCCTTCTATCACCCCCCTTCTCTTATCCCCTCCCCCTTCTGTTTTCCTGTAGGGCAGGATAGATTTCTACCCCATTGCTTGTATATCTTATTTCCCAGTTGCACGTGAAAATAATTTTTAACTAGAGTTCCTTTTTCACGGAAAGACTGGGTGCTTGGGTGTCATATTTTAGTATAAATATTAATAAGCTGGAAAGCATCTAGAGGACAACCAGAACATTTTATGTGCCTCAATATCATGTAACATGAGAACTGGTTGAAGGAACTAGGGGTGTTGTATTTGAAAAAATGTTACCTAGAAGTAGACATGTTTTTTTCCTTGGTCCCATAGGGCAGAATTAAGAGACCGATGTTGATTTAGTCAGATTTAGATTTCCTAACATTTAGAACCATTTAAAATTAGGCTGGGCTTCCTGGGGAGATACTAGATGGTCTCTCATTAGATGTCTTCAGTTGAAAATTGGACAGCCACTTGTGTGGCTCTTGTACAAGGGACTCTTGTAGAATTAGAAATTAGCATATGCAGCCTTATCCAAAGCCCCTTCCAAATCAGAGATTCTCTGATTCTCTCTACTTATTGGAATGTGGCTTAGGAGACTCATCCACTGTATCAGGAGGAGAATACTTGGATTGTAAAATAAGTCAAGTGTAGGATGAGTGTCATGGATGATGCTTTTAAAAGCCTCATTATCTTTAAATTGACATTGAAGCTGATATATGGAAGTGGGGCAGTTTGGCAAAAAGTACACTGCAGTGAAACATGCCAATTCTGACAAACACTTGTGACTAAAATAGTGTGGATGTGTTATGATTTTGTCATTTTGTAAAATGCCTTGTTTCATTGTCAGCAGGAAATTGTGAAATATCAATTTTAATGACTCATTTGGCATAACTCCTAGAAATGTAATTCTAAAAAGTGAGAAACTACATTTGATTATAAAATAGTATCATTTTTTCAGAATATCTTATTTATTAATAGTTTTTATCAAATCTTAGGTCTCACATAACTAGTGACAACATGAATTATTTTTATTTTAATAGGTAGATCTCTTTGAAATGTTTGGCTAATTTTAATAAAATATTTGTTTAGAATCAGACGTAATATATTATCTCATCATTCTCAATTATTTTATTGAATCTGTCCACCTTAAGAAAGAATTCATTTAAATTCCAAATTTCATTAGAATAGTTTAAACAATGAATTGAACGATATGAAAGGGATGGAAGATGGGGAAAGTTACAGCATTTGGAACTCAGATGAATTCCCATAAGCTACAGTCACTTAAAAATGCACACAAATCCCCAAATATGATTTTGCTAAGCTCAAACATTTTGCTTTTAACTAGTGTGACTACACAGCTGGTCTGCTATTTTAAGAGATAGAAATGTGTAGATTATTTGCTTATTTCTATATTAAAATGAAAGTGTCAGATCAAAAAACTGTTTCTTATCAGGAATTTGGGGGGGGTGATATGAACAGGTAAGTGTGGACAAAGTGTCCTTTGAAACAATATAAAATGGCTTAAAAGTTTCTGCTTGACTACCTCTCTACTCCACTTTTTGTGATCAAAGAGAAGGGTTACTTTGTCTTTCTCCCTTCCCTCCCACCAATGTTCTCCAAAAGCTTGTTTCGAAATTGATATTATACAGAATCCCAAACTCTCCAAATCTGGAGGCCTGTCACAGGCCAGCTAGTTTGCCTGTGCCTGACCAAGAATTCCAGAAACAGTGTACTTAAGAAGCATTTATATACACTGTCTTGAAGATCTGTGTGTGCTCGTGTGTGTGTTTGTGCGCACGTGTGCTTCTAACGTCTGTCAGTGAGCGGAGAGAACAGAAAGTCTACTATCAATCGAGGCCGCCATTCCATTTTGGGATAGTGATCGTTGTTGAGAAGTTGTTCTCATTTTGTTTCTTAGCAGCTTCTGCCCATTGATTCTTGTCAAGAGACTCATGTCTTTCCTAAGTCCTCCTCTTCTGGAGACTCGATATTCCAAGTTCTCCAACTGATCTTCACCCAGCATGACCTGGAGTCTCTGAACCATCCTGCCACTCTCTTCTTATACATTTTCCGTTTTAGAAGTGACCTTGCAAAAGATTTTGTTTCCATCAATGTGATAGTTTACCAGAACATTAAGTATGTGAGTGATAATTAGCTTACTCAATCCCTACTTACCTAGGCCTCTTCGTTTCCTTGGCTTCCTTCAAGGCCAAGCTCAAACACCATTTAGTGCGGGAAAGCTTTACCTTCCCCTTTCCCCAAATACCTTCCATCTACACCTATATATGTATATATGTGTGTGTGTGTGTGTGTGTGTGTGTGTGTGTGTGTGTGTGTATGAGAGGAGGGACTGTTTTTTGCTTTTCTTTGTATTGACTGGCATATAATAATCACTTATCTAATGCTTGTTGACTAATTAATTTTACAGTCAAATGTCAGGTAAAGCAATTTCATACATATTTGGTATTTTTGTGGTTGGTGAAATTGTATTCTACTTTCTTTGCTTATGCTTTTCTCATATTATTAAGACTGATCAAACATATATGTCTGATTTTTCTGCCCAAAGTCATTCTGCATTAGCAGGTTTACTTGAAGTGCAGGGAGACTTCGCTTTGGAATGAGGAGCACATATCTCTTTTAGTGAATGATGATCCACATCCCCTTTGGCTTTTGATCCCCCACATATAAGCCATGTGGAATCATACTTTCCTCCCTACATTATGAAATGTAATTAATTTGCACTGATGGTAAGCTTTAAGATTCTTGGATGAAAGTACATCCTTGATGAGTGTTGTTATTAATAGTAAGATGTACGTGGCTAAAGCAAGTATGTAATATCATCATAGAAATCAAACGCTGAAACCAAGACAGAAAGTAAAAGCCTTAGAAGGAAATCTGACACACAAAATATGTCCATATTTTGTCTTAAAATTAGTTTACCCCAAATTTGTTTATACCTTTTGATTAGTTTACCCTTTAAAAAGGTAGTTTATGCTGTTCTTAATATTTTTATGTCAATGAACAATTATTTAATAATCTATTTTCATTAAATAATAAAAAGCATATTCACTGCTTTTTATTTCTCTCATTAGTGACACCAACATTCAGAAAGCTATCTTTTGAGTCTCTTTACTTGGTAAAATGCTTAAGTTAAGAGACAGATTTAAACCACTGAGTGCAAAACAAAGAGAAATTAGAGTTACTTGGTCCTCTAAACAGCATTTCATTACATATGCCATGCCATGGGATGTCCATTTGATCTCTCTAGATTACTTTTTTTAAACTAGGCCAGGGTCATTTGAAAGTTTACAGATGTTACAGAAAAAATATTCAACAATTGTCTAGGAAAAAATGTTCCCCAAAATGAAACCATACACAGAGAAGAAAACATGCCCTTGCTTTTAAAATTAGGTATTTATTTTTAAATTAGTTATGTGGTTAGAAACCTAGTAATTGTCTTTAGTTTGCTGCTGCCACATCCCTTCCAATCTTACTTCCAGTTTTAGCCTTAACCGCTAAGCTATTTCATCCTTTTTGCTTTGAGGTATAAATTTCTCACAAAAACCTTTCACTAGGTTCAGCCATGGGCTAGTTCATAGTAGCATGAAAAGTAGCCTAATTCAACCTAAACAACATACCTAGAATTGACAGTTAATACATTTTCCCAAAGCTTTTGAGTAAAAATTATGCTGCAGTAATCTTTCAACCACAGAGCTGAATTAATTCTTTTATGCTACATTCCAATCAAACAAGAAAGTGACAAGGACGTGGAGTTAGCTGGTTACCAAGGATCGCTAAGGGAAGGCAAAGTCTTGATTAGCAAAAGGTATTTAGAGATTGATGTTGAAACTGTAGCAGACACATGTTTAGGAGTCTGAAACAACACTGGAGTACCTGCTAATTTTTGAAACATTTGGATTAGTGCTAAGGAAAATGGTCATCAGAGATGCTGTTTTGCCAATCACTTCTTATAGTCACACACTTAAAATTTCCATTCTCCTTAAGCCTTGCATTGTGACTTCATTGCTCCATGTCTGGGGCCCTTTCTAATGCATCAATTATCTTTAGGGAAATGTTTGGAAAAAGTTATATTTAAAGGTAATAGTTTTACAGGGTTCTCTTATTAAAGTCCTTTAAACAAATTTTCTTATGGAAAACTTTATTTTACTTATGTGATAATGTATAGATAAATAATAATACTGAATCATACTCCAGCCCCACCCCAGTACATATCAGGTATAAGTTATTTTTCCTGCTTAGCATATAAAACACATATCTAATTTTTTTAATGTTGGGTTCTCTTTTTTCTTTTCTTCACTCTTCTCCCTCTCTTCCTCCTCTCCTGTCCTTTTCTTTCCTTCATTCCTTTTTTCCTTCCTCTGCAGTGCCACATAAAAGCACTTTTTCCCCACTATTATCCTCACATCCTTCCCACGGAACACCACGTTGAAGATCCTATGAAATCATAACTGATCTTGGTACCCCAGAAAGGGAGATTCTGCAAGAAATTTCACAGGATTTAAGACTTGGTGTTTCCAATTTGCTGTAGTATCAGATGCTGGGTTTACCTTTGGGCTCAGCTTTCCTGTGTTGCCATCACTTTACCATGCCACCTTAAACTAAGCTTCAGTTAGTGTAATTTCAGTCACCTCTACCAAAGATATTGTTAGATGTCTTTCATGAAGTGTTGGAAAATCCCGTTCAGAGCTTCAAGAAAAAGTGCATCCCTACTTGGCAAGGCCTGGTGGCGGCTTATTCTTCCAGATGGAGTATGCTAGTCACTTGTTTTAGCATTAGTAAATTCAAGAGGGGTAACTCTGCAAGAGCCTATTGGGAAAACTTAAGAGGAACATCTGCATTCTAGATAAGAACATGGTTTTGAGCCAGGGAAATAGGACTTATTTTACACCACATTGTCCAGCTAGATCTCTTCCACTATAGAATATATTCCCTAAAGCGGAAAATCTGGTGGTGCCACTGAACTAGGAGCTTAGGTGAATTCAAACATTAGAACTTGGGGTGTCCTTCTTGGTCCATAGCGATATCAGAGAACTCTAATGAAGCTTGAGGCTTGGGAGCTCATAGAGCTTCTGAATAAAGGCTTCTCTCTCTCTCCAGGAAGGCATTTTGTTTCTTTGTTTGCTTTAAAGACCTGCACCTTATAACAACGAACTCATCTTTGCTATCCATGGGTACGGTATTTGGCAGCACAAATCCCCTGGGGAGGGGGATTGGAGGGAGCCAATATTTCATCCTCTTGAGCACATATAAGAGCATGATTGTGAGAGCACATATTCAGACAAATGGAGGAAGAGAAGGTAGTTCAAATGTCTTTTGAGTCCATTGGTGTGGACTTGATTATTATTCAGGACAGCACAATCTATTAGTATGGCTCAGTTATACAAAAAGCATTTGATTTCTACAAAATGTATTTGCCCTTTCAAGGTGTTGTCTCATGGCATCCTTTATAAACGATGCCCTGTCCACATGCAGATATCTTACTCTTACAGAATGAGCTAACAATTTCTTATTGCAAGAGCTTTGTTTGCAATAGCCCTCCAATTGGAGGAAACAGAATATTTATCTGTAGGCCAAGAAAGTGCAGAAAGTTACTTTGAAAGAAGTATGTAAAATTAATGAAGTCCAAAGAAATTTTGAGCTTCTTTACTAATAGGCTTAATTCAGTCTATGGTGAAAGTCTCTTCATTTTTATGGAATAATATAGGCAAACTGAGATGTTAGACAAGCAGGTTAATATGGACCAAATTCTTGGGATTAAAGCTGTTATCTAAATCCAAGTTATTGTTATTGTGGTAGTGGTGGTGGTGGTGGTTGTTATTGCTATTAATAAACTCATTCTTTAATTCACATGATGAATTACTCATCTAAAATCAGACTGTATAAACAGAACTGAAAGGATATTAAAAAGGATTTCTATTGTGACAGAATGACCATTTTGACTTTATAAGCCTTGAAAAGCTATTCCTTTGCAAATATCTGACTTTGGATAAATAGTAAAATTATTGATTAAAGATAGAGACTTTTATTTTTAAACTTTCACTGTGAGATATCTAAATCCATAAGCACTGTCATCTGCTGAGAAGAGCATTGTGGGTAGAGGGAGAGTAGGGCCTAGGCTTGAATCCTGGCTTCATTCTTAATTCCCTGGATAAGCTTAGGTCTGCCAGTTAGCACTGATGGCCTTCAAGGTCCTCATCCATAAAAGGAGGAGGTAGAAGAACATATCCAAATTCCTTGGAGCAAAATCTTTTAAAATTTTTTGTGTCATGAACCTCTTTGGTGGTCTGGTGAAGACTGTGGACTCCTCAGAATCATGTTTGTTGCCTGCATTCATAATGGAAGAAAATGCTAAATTTCAGTTAGACAAGAGTGAAAATAAAGATGGAATTTTTCTTTTCCCAGCCAAGTTCATAGGTAACCTTGAAATCTGTCTGTGGGCCCCACATTACAAACCTTTGCTTAAAGGGAACAGAATTAGGATCCTTTATTTGGATTGAAAAGATCTGAAGTTGGAGCCCAATAAATTATCTAAACTAAAAGAGCCCCTCCCAAAAAATTATAAATTCCAATAAGATCAGCAGTCTAATTTTTAAATCATTATAAAACTTGAAGAAAAAGGAATAAATCTGTCTCATCTATGGAGTAGAAGGGCATCTTTTTGAGTCAAATAGAATAAATTATTGGTAAAATTAAAAGAGACCACATTGGGGAAAATAGCATATCAAGCTCTAACATCTGGAATTGATAAGGAGTTGATGAACATCTGTAAGACTATACACACTTTGAAACTGAGCAATGGCTAAAGGATATTAATTGACAGCTTACAAAAAGGGTTATTTACTACATGAAAAGATATTCAAATTCTGTAATAATCATAGGTATATAAATCAATAAAATTTTAAGATACTACATTATATCCACTAGAACAGAGGTTCTTAATCTGAGGTCCTGTGAACTTGTTTGGTTTGTACTATTTTGATAACTGTATTTCAATATAATTAGTTTCCTTTTTATTTCATGTATTGAAGAAGCTCAGTCTGAGAAGGGGTCCATAGATTTTACCAGGCTGCCAAAGGGGTTCATGACACATAAAAAAGATTAAAAACCCCTGTACTAAAATGACAACAATAGCAAAAATGTATGAAATTCAGTGTTGGTGGGGTTGTGGGAAACACATTATTGTTGCACCTGCATACTGACTCAAACATTTTGGAGACAAATATGATCATGTACACTGAGACATCTTTGGACCTAGCCATTCCATTTTGAGCACATTATTCTCAAAATATCATAAAAAGTTTTTAAAAATGGCATATGAAAATATTTATAGCTCTCTTCTATTTGTAATAGCAAAAAAATAGGACACAATTTATTTATTCAACCTTTCCCTAATAGTTAAGGAAAGCTGAATAAATGATGTTATATTCATGTAATAGAATACTATGGTACTCTATAAAAAGATAAATAGGAATCATACAATCAACTGTGGAAAGACCTGTACAAAGTGGTAAAAAGTGAAACCAGCAGAGCCAGAACTGTTTTCTGAACCAGAAACTATTTTCAAGTATATGTGTCTATGTTGTCATACAGAGATATGAACTGCAACCTTTGCCTTGCCCGGCATGTTCCTTTCGATTTCTTCAAGTCTTATTGTCACTGATGTGAATGTTCTTCATCTTTTCCATTGACTTTCCTCTAGATAACCATTAGAGCTAATTACTTTCATAATCTGTTCAACTCTGTAACTTATTTTTTGCTCATCTTGTTGTAAATGTTGATGGTGAGGCATTAAGATCACCTGTTTTTTAGCTATTTTTTCAATGCTGTGATATTTTCCTCTAAAAAAGTTGTGCAAAAAATTTTTGTGTAGATATAGGTATGTATGCATATTTATGTACGTGTATGTATCTGTATATATAGACTAATATAAGAAAAAGTACTTTTGTACTGCTTATAGGAAAACATTGAAAAAGAAAGTTCCGAATATATTTGAAATAAATAGATGACCTAAAAATTACTCCTCTTTTTGCAGGACAATAGAATCCTAAGATTTGATCTATGTACAGAACTCTCAGTGAGAAAAGTTCCTTTCCCAATGTAGGTCAACAACTGTCCCACAACTTCTAGTCTTAGAGAGTTGCCTGGGACAGTCAGACGGTTAAGTGATACAGACAAAAATAATAATGAGGGAAAAGTCCCTTCCCCTGCAAAATGATACCACAAAAAAAAAAATTTAGCTCTTGTACCGTATGTACCATGTAGCTACAACCTTACTCCCTACCCACTGGACATTTATATTTTGTTTTGAAGGAGTGACTTCTTTACTAAACATTAAGTGTTAAACTTCAGCTTTAAGATTTGTTCCATGGTAATTTTCTCTGTGGTGATGCTTCAAATTGTATGTATTTTAAGAAGAAGAAGAAAAAGTAGGAATGATGCAAATACATACTAAATATTGATATTTCTATAAATATGAGCCCTTTGTGTTAGCTATGTTTCAATACGTAAAACACTAATTTCTGCCTTTTGGCAGAAGTCCTTGTGACTGAATTTGATGCCAGTGTGACTTATTTTACATACATTAAACTTTAAAATGTATACATTAACTCAATTTAGATATTTAGCATTCAAGAAATTATTTTCTAGTGCTGAATTATATTTCAGGCATTTTAAGTACCGCTTTATTTTTTACACAGTTTGCAAGCATGAAAGGTAATCACGTAATTGAAATCATTGGGAAAATATTAAGAACATGAATGGTTTTTTTACATGACAAAAGGATTTAACTCATCACAAGATGAGTCTGTGACTTCTTATTCATGAAACAATGAAAATCAGCTTTGAACAAATTGATGACTATTAGCTAGAGGTGAAAAGAGGGTTCTGAGGGATGAAGAGTTGATCAAGTTTCATATTAATTCTGTGCAAATTTTATGACCATTATCCTGTCTTTGTAAACCTTTCAAACTGGTGGCATCCATTTTAACATACTTTATTGGAACTGGATTTCCTAGTACCATCCAAGTGACTTGTCCAAAAGATAGAGCTCTGGTAATATAGGCTGAACGCTTTTTTGAGCTCTTTCAATTGATAGTAGATAGGTTTCTTCTCCATCAGCCATGTAGTTCTGTGTATGTGTTTGTGCAGGAGAGAAGGGTATGAGGAAGGATGGGACCAGAATTTGGGGAAAGGAAAAGTATAGTGAGCATGCACACAAATTCACTGTAAATCTGTGATTTTGCCAATGACTGTTAAAGATCATAGCCAGTTTAAGAATTAATAGAGATACCTGAGGCACATAAAGTTTGAGTTAGCTTGCTCAGTATCACGTTCTATAATAAAAGGCAGGAATTGGGGCTGCTAGGTGGCGCAGTGGAAAGAGCACCGGCCCTGAAGTCAGGAGGACCTGAGTTCAAATCTGGCCTCAGACCAAACACTTGACACTTACTAGCTGTGTGACTCTGGGCAAGTCACTTAACCCCAATTGCTTAAAATTTTAAAAAAAATAAATAAATGGCAGGAATTTGAATCCAGGCATTTCTGTATTCATGCAGTAACACCCCATCTAGTATGCCATCTAGAGTAGATAAAAGTGAGGGAAAAAAAAACATTTTTAGTTTTTCTTAATGTAGCTGTTCTTGATCCTTACCAAATTAGAAATTTTGACTGACGGTTCCTAAAAATAGACATGATCCCTGGTTCGTGATAACAGCTCCTTATCTGCTTAGCATTCCAGTTCTGAGTTGTCCTCACAAAACCTATTACCACCAAATATTGCTTGGTGAAATTGTCACATTCAGCCACCTAAAAGATAGAGTAGCCCAAGAATCCTGCAGTGCCTAATAGAGAACAGTAATCTTTTTTGAATAATGAATTTATTTATTTTTAGTTTTCAACATTCACTTCCATAAGAATTTGAGTTTTAAATTATCTCCCCCTTTCTTCCGTCCCCCCCACAACAGTGTGCAATCTGATATAGGCTCTACTTATACATTCATATTAAGCATATTTTCCCATCAGTTGTGATGTAAAGAAGAATTAGAACTGATGGCAGGAACCATGAGAATGAAGCAATAAAACAAAACAATGAAAGAAAAGGAGAGTAAATAGTATGCTTCCGTGTGCATTCAGATTCCAGAGTTCTTTCTCTGGATGTGGACAGCATTTTCCATCATGAGTCTTTTGGAGTTGTCTCAGATCATTCCATTGCTGAGAAGAGCTAAGACTATCAAAGTCAGTCGTCACACAATGTGGCTGTTACTGTGTACAATATTCTCTTGTTCTGCTCACTTCATTTTGCATCAGTTCATATAAGTCTTTTCAGATTTTTCTGAAATCTACCTGCTCATCATTTCTTATAGCACGATAGTATTCCATTACATTCATATACTTCAACTTGTTTAGCCATTCCCCAATGGATGGGCATCCCCTCAAGAGAACAGTAATCTTAATAGCATGTTGCCCGGGTGTATTGAGTTGGTCAGTTGGAGTGTTTTAGAATTAAATTTTTTGAATCATAAGCAATATGAAAACATGAAAAGGAACTGAAATTATTTTTTGTTTTGTTTTGATCTTTAGTGCTGTCTTTTCCAGTCATTTTCCCCAAACATGCCACTGCTTTCAGGCCTTAGCCTGAAAATGTTCTATTTGTCTCTGTACTATTTTTCAGCTTATTTTAAACTGATATCATCTCTGAGCAGAACTGGGTGCTGTATCAAAGCCAAGTACATGAGGAACAAAATATTCTTGAGTAAAAGCCTGTGCTAGGGGCCCAGGGATTCTAGCATCATTGGCCTCAGTTTGTAGCTGACAAGAGTAGATTGTACAATTATTGTATGAATGATCCTGACCCATTCAGGAACCCACATTTCACTTAGAGACCAGCCTCTTGTGTTGGATTCAAAGGAAAGGCTCATGAAAGGGACTGCTCTAGTTGATATTAAATTTTTCATAGTTTGGAAAGTAGCATTGCATGTTCCTTTCAAACAAGGAATACTGTAAGAGGGCGATTATTGTATTACCTGCACCTGCATAGATTCACACACAAAGAAAAAAAGGCTCATTTCTTCACATATCAAAAACTCTGAAACAAATATAACCTCTCGATGCCTTCTCTAAGCTCCCTATACAATGGGAACCATACATCAGATTCTTAGCAGTGCACATTAAACAGACTATCTGCCGTCTTCAGATTTGCAAAAGAGGAAGTAATGCTCAACTTTATTGGAAACAGGGGGCCTGACCTGGAGCCCTTTAGCACCATCATTGAGCAGTGTTTCACTGGCCTCTCCTAGAGAACATCAGAAAGACACTTTAACTTTGTCATGGGAAGACTGAATGGCACAAGAGATGCATCAAAGCATCCAGAGAGCCTGGGAAACATACACACACAAGCACAGTGGGGAGAGCCTGAGCACCAGGTTCTTTAAAGGAAAAAAATATCATAAGAAGTTAATAGTCATGGTATCAATTTATAAAAAGTCATATTATAAACCATTCTTCATCATGCCCCCCCACAACATACACACATCCCCTGTATGTTATGCTTAGCTCTGGCTCTACCAGGAACTGAAATCATGCCGTGGACAGGAATCCTTTCAGTCACTGGGGATACAGAGTTGGGACACTTCAGTCAGGAAATGAGGACTACTGTGTTATATTAGAAAGAAAGAATATTGGAAGTCAGGAGATCTAGGTTCTAGTTCCAGATTTTTTAACTCTGTAGTTGTGTTTTCCTCATATGTAAAGAGCAGATCATTTCTAAGGTCCCTTATAGCTCTAGCTATAATTATATATGGAGAAATCAAGAAGTTCTCCATATGTGTTTGACCAAGGGAAAGAAGGTGATTGTCCTGACTGTCTAGGCAAAGAATCAAAAGGAAAAGAATGTGGAGCCTTGGATGTTGACACAGACAACACACTAAGTTGACCAACAAAAAAAATGGAATATTTATGCCAGGTATATGTAGAAAAGGCAAGTCAAGTACCTGACAATGAGAGACAGACAGACAGACAGAGGGAGAGAGAGAGAGAGAGAGAGAGAGTAATAGAAGTAGCATTACAGAGAGTTGCCTAATCTTAACATCTGTAGAAGATAGGAAAGAGGAAGGAAGAGTAAAGGACATAAAAAATGTGAGGGTGTATATTTGTAATGGGACATTGCTTTTTTAAGTGTTAATGTTTGAATGTCTCTGGAAAGACTAGCTTCAGCAATTAAACTGCTGAGTATTTTAATCAAATAAAACACAGATATAAAAGACAAGGATGTATTCAGAGAAGTCTAGATTACATGTACACAGCCCCTTGTTTTTCTTTGCAATATTTGAAAACTATCTCCAAAGAGTTTGCAAAAACTCATAGAATTTTGAAGTTAGAATATATCTTAAAGATTATCTAATCCAGTCTTCTCATTTTTCAGAAGAGGGAAAGTATATTTAAACAACTTCAACTGATGTCTTCCTTTTCAAGCTGGCAAAATCATTGAAAACGTATTGTTTTACCAAATGATTGAGTTTTTCCTTCTTGTCATACAATTTTATTATTAAAAAATTCCATTTAATTCAGTCTGTGTCTATTAAGCACCTACTACGTACCAGGTATTGTTAGGGGCTGGGGATAAAAAGACAAAAATGAAATGGTTCCTGTACTCAAGGAGTACATAAGACTAAGCAGAAGCCTATGGTTACACATGCCATTTATCAAGAGGCCAATGCACATCTCTCTCTTTTTGAATAATATTTTTTCCCAATTACATGTAAAAACAATTTTTAACATTCATTTTTTAAAATATTGTGTCCCAAATTCTCTTCATTCCTCCACAACCCTCGCCAAGATGGCAAACAATTTGGAGGTTATACATGTACAGTCATGCAAAACATATTTCCAAATTAGTCATGTTGCAAAGCACATCTCTTGTTTGGAGGTAGTCAGTGCACAAGCTCAGGGATGAGCTGCTTCATGGGTTGGCCAACGAAGGCTCATCCCCAAGCATGCTCCATAGGCTCCAACTCTTCTAATACAATAATAACCTACCCATGATTGATAAAATTAAGAACGATATTTTAATAGTGATCATGAAACCAAATGATCATAATCTCTATATTTTCAGTGAGCCCACAGAAGATGGAATTGAATGGAAGAACATGTGTTTAGTACTTACTCTGTGCCAAGCACCATGCTAAGTACTGGGAATGCATGAAGAAAAGCAAGACAGTCCCTGTTCTTAAAGAGCTCATATTTGAATTAGGGGAGGTAATACCTAAAGGAGGGTTCAGCTGTAGTGAGGTTACAAAGTCTCATCAGTAAGATACTTAGGATTAATGAGCCTTCACTTTCCAGCATTCAGAATCTAACCATCCTCTGGCAAGAGGTCAAGCTGTAGGTTTGTTTCTTCCAAGAGCAGACCTGATTGAAATATCATGTAGGGAAGTCAGATGAACTATTACAACCACTCTGCGACATACAGTGATCCTGGGAAGAGGTAAAGTTAGAATTCACTACAAAGCTGACATTCCTCCATGGGCATGATGCTACCAACACTGATGGTGAGGAATCCTCACAGAAAATATAAATTTATTTCACAATACTGTTCAATTATAAAAAAGCGATAATTTTTTATCCATTTGGGTAATTTCCGCAGAACATTAAACATAAAAGAACAAGAGGATAGTAACTTGACCTGGGACCATTTCTCTTTGAATTCCATTGAACAAATGGAAAGAATGAGCTGATAATAGCTAGTGAGAAACAGTGTAGCATAGAAGATAAAAGGTAGACATTGGAGTCAGGAAGACATGTCCTTACATCCTGCTTCTCACACGTATAAATGTGCGATCATGGGAAAGTCATTCAACCTCTATGTGCCAAAAGCCACTCCAATCCAATGTAAAAACCACCTACTTTGTACAAGACACTGTGTTAGGAACTAAGATCACTAAAACAAAACAAACTTTCACTGTTCTAAAGGAGCTTGTTTTCTACTGCAGGAACATACATTTGCAAACAGATGTCTACGCTCTGTAATTTGAGGACCAAGAGAACACTAACTAGTATGGTCAGGAAAAGGCTTTCTTAGGTGGTACATGAGCTGATTCTTGATTGAAATTAGGGATTGTTAAATGCTGGAACGTGAGTTGGGAATACATTCCGGACATGGCAGACAGTCTGTACAATGGCATAAAGTCAAGAAATGGAATGATATCCTAAGACTTATTTGCTGAGTCATAGATGACTTGCAATTTGCATTAGTGGACAGCACTCCCATACCAGGAGTCCCGTATACTAACAAAAATCGCAGGTCTTTTGCTTTGTTGGCTTTTAAAAATCTTAGATGCTTAAGCAGAAATCTTATACAATGAGGCTCAGTTTTAAGCAGTGAAATATCAAGCCAATGAACTCTTTAAATTCCTCCTGCCCTGCTTGGCCTCCATCCAAATGAGAGCACCCATTTAGTTGAAAGTTAGGGCTTAGCATATAGTGGTCTGAGTTTCTGCTATATGCAACTGTATCTTCTTAAATTATTTTTCTTTCTGGGTCACAGTTTTCATAGGTCCAGTAGTTGGCTTCTAGCAAATATCAAAGTCCTAACATTACCATAGTTAAGGAGGAACCTAAATTGAGTGACATGAAGCTATAATCTTGGTAGCACTTTTTTACAATTACTGTTACAATGGATAATTGACAAAAAATCCCACTGTATTCTCATATCCCTTACCATGTTGCCACCTTGATATTTTGTCAAATAAAAGAAGATTATATTCTATGTAGATCAATTTCAAACTAAAGTCCTGCCCCTAAGCTATTGTGGAAGATTACATGTGACTTTAATTCTTACTGTGCTGATAGATGATAGTATTGGTTTTTTGTTAGTTCTTGCGTTCTAACCTTGCAGAGTGAACCATAAAATTTAACACATTCGACTCTGGGCATTAAATGGCTGGAACAATTTATAAGCAAAATATTCAATTATTTTAAAAAGTAGCTTAATAAATTCATCTTCCAAAGTTGACGAAAATTGCAAAGCTGGTTTACAGAAACCATCACACCTCGGTGAAGGCTGACAGCATTTATCTTTAGTACTGGATGGCTTTCATGTTGCATCAGGGTTTGTGCATTTGAAAAATAGGGGCAGCTCTGCTATCAGGTGAGATAGGTTTGAACACAGAGCTGCCTGTCCGTAAAATCCTGAAATTGTGCATAACTATAGATAATGTTGATGTGTCTTCACCAGATATCTGAAATGATACATTTTCTAAATTGGATGCATTAAGTAATTACTAAGATCAATGTTGAAAGCCTGTAATTTTCTTTCTTCCTCATAGGCTCAGCGCCATGTTACATTCCACCTTCCAGAAAGCCCTCAGGAGAGCGGCAGTGACAATGTACCTATCGAGGCAGAAGCCGGTGCCATTGCTATTGCCAGGCCTGGCTATGCCCGGAGAGACTACTATGAACACTCAACTACCCGCAGCAACTGGAGTGAAGCAGATGGCAACTCTGACCCCGAAACTGGTAAGTGACTCTATGCTCCCAAGATACATGATTTCACTATATGAATGTCAAAATGCAGAGAATTATAGAGTCACTGGAAGTTCACCATTTGAATGGGAGAGACACACAGGTAAAAAGTGAAAATATAATGCCAATTATAATGGTAATCTGATGCTGATGATAATGCTGATGAATGATAATAATGGATCTTTCAAAGTATCACTGTGGTAAAAAGCCCTTCAGTATATCCATTAAACAAACAAACATGGCAACCAAACCAATGATATCAGTAAAGATTTGCCTAGATAAATGCCTATTCCTCATGGCTCCATGGGACGTCGGGAGCTTGGTCCCAAGACACTGCATTTAGAGAGCCGTGGCAGCAGTTGTATAGAATCCACAGAGCTTTGATATGTGTTAACAAGGATAATTAGCTAAAATATGAAGCCACCAGATGGCAGCCTGGGGTAAGCACCGACCCATCTGTGTGCACACAACCTGTGTGCAATAGCCCCTCACCTGAGGGCGTTTTGATGACCTACCCTCATCCTGGGCTTAGTTCGTATGTGGCACTTGTCCCAGGACAAGCTTTATGGCTTTTTAATTAATCTTATGATACTAACCTATTACCAGCGGTATCTATTTGAGGATTATAATTTAAAAATACTTCAAAGGACCATGCGATGACAATTGACACATCGTATTTGCACATACTAGAAATGTAGGATGCAGATTTTTATTTCAAAGTAAAATGATAGTGTCTGCTTGAACTTATTTATATTAAAGTATATTTGCATAGATAGTGGAACTTATAGTAAATTGTAGTAAAATTATTAAACAGTATTTTAGAAATATTTTAAAATTCTTGCATCAATTAACACACCTCAGTCCTTCATATCCCAGCCAGTATTTTGCAGTCATCTTTCTTCTGAACGACTATTTATTTTGCAGTGATGATGAGACATATAATCAAGTGCCATAAAACAGTTCCCTTTTTGGTGCTTTGGAGATTATTTATAACCATCTATAAATGCACACTGTGCCCTATCTTGCTGCTTAAAAATATGCTCGGATTTGGTCTATACATAGGCTGGCATGAAGGCTAACATCTCCTATTGAAGGAATGGGAAAGGAAGGAAGAGAAAGGAAATGTGTTTGAATGTCAGCCCTCTGAATGAATGTCATATCTGACCTGATTTCTATTTTCTCATAGTGCTGCCTTCATTTGCATTATTGTGGTTGTTTTGCATATTTATTTTTTTTGGTTCTGCATCAGTTCATGTAGATTTTCTAATGCTTCTCTGATTTTTTTGCGTGTTGACCATTCCTAATGGCATAGTGATATTCTATTATATTCATATACCATAATTTTTTGGTGATTCCCCAATCCTTGGGCATATAATTTGTCTCCAGCTTTCTACTGTGACAAATAGTGCTCTTATCAATAGTTCAGCATATATGGGACTTTTCTTTTTGACTTGACCTTCATTTAGTAGTAGGATCACTGGGGTTAAAAGGAGTGAACATTTTCATAACCTTAAAAGATGAACAAGAGATGCCTAATAAAATTTCAGGGGGCAAATTACATACCAAGTACTTGTGGCTCGGGATAACATTTTGAGAGATGCAGAGTTGGCAAAGTATGTAGAGTTTTTT
Organism: Vombatus ursinus; assembly: GCF_900497805.2. Lineage (NCBI taxonomy): Eukaryota > Metazoa > Chordata > Mammalia > Diprotodontia > Vombatidae > Vombatus > Vombatus ursinus. The sequence goes on along the minus strand of NW_020944235.1, from coordinate 328,417 downwards.
GGATTTCTGAAGCTACTTTTCCCCCAAAGTACATTTTTTACCTTCATAATTGATGTCTGTTTATAGACCAGTAGTGACAGTGCCTTATTCTTCCCACTACTGTGGCTGTCCGATATTCCTTGAGCACCGTTAGTAAACATGGTGCCATCCCGATAACACAGAACCTGCTGAAGGCGGGCACACACAAAGTTATCGCTATGCTGGGCATCCTCAACAAATGTTGAAAGCAGAGGATTGAAATGAGTAGGAGTGAGGTGCATGAACAACTAAATCAAGTACCTATGTTTGAAATCAAAACAGTCCCTCCACCGTCTCCTCTGCATACCCTGGTTTTGAAACCTAACAAAATCAAGACAGGTTGCATAAACATCACAGAGAACTACCTGACATCTGTATATCATCACAGCTTTGTACTTGCAGGTTTACTACATGGTTATTAAATGCTCTTAGAGTATGAAGTTCAGAAAATCCCAATTATCTGTAACCATTTATGCTTGACACCCAGATAGTTAACATCTGTTGTGAAAATTATAATTTTCTCCAGTAGGCATCAAAAAGGAAACTTTCTCAGCTTAGCTGTCAAACAGTGCAATGAGGTATTGTGCTATAGCTGAACTCCAGTTACTTTTAGATCTGGTATGGTCTCAGCATGAGTTGCATACAAGTTTATTACTTCAGGTAATGAAGAGTTAATTATCTTTGTTATTTCGTATCATGCAATCTATCAGCCTCATTTTTATCTTCTCTGCCATCATCCTATCAACCAACCAACAGTGTTATAATCAAAGATGCATCTTTCTTTAGCACCATATAAAATAGATCCATCTTCTATGTATGATCATTGTCAGCTATCTTTGATAATCAGACGGTGAGCAATGTTGAGATAAGGCCTAAGCTACACAGTAGAATTCCCAAGTAGAGAGCTAATCCCACAGAGAGCAAAAGCTGATTTCACCTACAATGGCCTCTCCAATGAAATACGGCCAGTGTGGGAGACAGTGGCATGGTCAAATTTCCTAATCAGGATTCAGTGCAAGGGAGCAAGGTCAATGGGAATTATTGAAAAATCTGAATTATAAAATATTTTGAAAGAAAGTCAATTTGAATTACCCTCAGTGTCCATCAGTGATTTAACTTAAGCATTGGCCCTCCCTTTGAGGCTCTGCTTTAACAAACATATTAGAATCATTTTAATTAATGTAATACTTGTATATTAAGAATAAAATGTATGTGTGTTTAAAGTGCTTTGTTGAATAAGCTTTTTCCACACCATTCACAATGGAATTTGTTTCTCAGGAAACTTTTTTTCCCAATAGAAAATATAAAGGTTAATATTAATCCTAATTGAAGGCAAATTGCAAATTAGCAGGTTCTTTATGACTGATATTCTACTATATAAGCCATCTGGTTCCATGTAATAATTATGAGGATGAAATGATAGAATTATTACCAGTTGGCATTTTCCCAAACTTATCAAAAGAAAAAAAAGTATCCAAAGAGAGTAGATAGGTTTATGTGAGCTATGATAATTACTTGTCAATGTCATTGTCTAAAGTGCTTATAAAAGATTGAGGACAAATGATTGGAATGATTTTTTTAGATAAAAACTAAAAATATGCCACTTTTTGCTTGCTACATTGGAAGTTAACTATCACATGACAAAAGATGAACACCATATAAAGTAAAATTAGACCTTGGCCAAGGGAGCTTATTATCGCAAGTACAGGATGAACCCATTTCACTTCTGATGGGCTCTGGTCACATGCGACCAAAGGATGACATGTAGTTGAGATGTCAGCCTAAGACTTTTCTGGGTGTTGCTGATGTTGTTCAACAATAGAAAATAATCATTAATGAGATTATCCCAGATTAAATCTCCTTTTGCTAGGAATGAGGACTTAAGGTCCTTTTGTTCTGGAAAAAACCTCTCTGGGGCACTAGCCCCGGGTGTTTGTGGTTGGGAGCAGATGCCAGCAAGCTGTGCGGTGTTAGGGTGTTAGTCAATCGCACCACAAATGGGAATGTAAACTGTTAGAGGCAGTTATTGCTGTCCTTGAGCAATTGAACTAAATTATGCAGCTCCATTTTCATATTTTGAAATGTATCACATCCTCAATCTGGTTTTTTTTTTCTGCTAATGAATTGCCTTGTAATAGTACATTGTACTGAAAATTGCCTTCTTGTGAGCTCACAGATTGAGGTGTCAACACAACTTTTTATGAATAAGATTTTTTTTTCAAATTGCCAGAGGGATTTAGAAATATTACTTTTAAAACATAAGAACCTGGTTTGTTAAAACCTATCGTAACTAGATAAAAGAATTTCTGTGATCTGTACTCCAGTGTACGTTTGGATAAACATAAATAGTCCAGCTGTAGGTCAAATTTGTCTTTCATTTCCTGAAAGCAAAGTACACACTCTGAATACCATGAGCTGGTCTTTCTGGATGCTTAGGTAATTTGCACATTAGCCAACTGGATGAGTGTAGCTTCTGTTATCAAGATAGGCAGAGACAGTTATTTAGAGATATGAGATCAGAGCTGACCCTAGATACAGTTGCAAAGCTGTAAATTCGTGTTTAACCTCCCCCCAACTTCTCCTCTAATAACCAAAGCCCTCCTCTTGCCCCATATCTCTCCAGAGTTCTACGTGTTTGAGTCCCCCCCCCCCCGCCCCTTTGCCCTGGCCAGGTCTAGACCTTCCTTCCTGCTACATAGCTGCTATTGAAATATGCCTAGCTGTGTCCAATCCATGTTCTCTCGGTCCTGTTCTACAACACTAGCTGCCTGATAAATTAACTCATGCTAAAGCCCTATTAGTAGGTGCCCATGAGTTAGTGTGTTACCTCACTCAGGTAAAAACATTTGAAATTTAAAGAGGCTCTATCATTTAGAAGTTCAGATATCATAGAGATTTGTTAGGGCAGCAAGGGCCTTTTAACAACATTCAGATCAAACCAGATCTGAGTTTTATAGAAGGGATCAGAAAGAGCAGAGAAGGCAGCATTATGGATTGGATGGAGAACCAGGCAGGATGACCTGGATTCCAATCCTACTTCTGATGCATATCTTGAGGCCCTAGGCAAGTCACTTAACTTCACAGTGTCCCCAGGCAAATCAGTGAGTTGCAGAGAAGATGCTAATTTGTATTGGTAGAGTTTTCTTATTCAGGAGTTTCCTATACTAAGGAAATCACAAAATTATAGTGTATTACAACTCACATTTAATGTTTTTCTTTAAAGATGGACTTAGAAAGTTACTTTTTCCAGGTCCACCTCGAGAAGGTTTTTCCCTCATTGTTACCCAGAAAGTTTACACATTATTGGGTATCTGAGCCACCCAATTCTGAGATTCATGTATCAGATGCATACATACATAGAGGTGTTATAGCAAGCATCATGGTAGAGTGTATGGAGTGCTATACTTGGCATTTCTGCCCCATTCCAACACTACCTCTGGGACTTACTAGCTGTGTAATCTGGGGCAAGCCACTTAAACTCTCAGAGCCCCAGGCAACTTTCTGAAACCATACATGGCAGGAAAACTGCTGATCTGTCTAGGTAGAGAGAGTTTCTGTACTGGGAGTGACCCATACTGATGAAATGGTAAGCCCAGAGAAAAATAACCAGAAATGTAAAATATTCCTATTATTACACAAGGCTCTTACAATGGCATCATACACATTTAAAACTGGAAAGAACCTTAGAGACCCAACACCCTCATTTTATGGATAGGAAATGAAGGCCCAGTTAGGAGCTGTGACTAGCTCAAGGTCACACAGGTATTAGCAGAGTTGGGCCTGGAATCTACATCCTTTGCCTCCAAATCTGGCACTCTTTCCCCTTTATCATACTGTCCCTCTAAGATGAGGAATATCCTCTCTCTTTTATTCTCTCACTATCATCAAGTAGAGAGAAGGGGGCTGCCACTTAATTTCTCTAAGATTCATTAATTCATTCTAATTTGTCGTGTTAAGAGGCTCTTGGCAGCTCATGGGAAACTATCATGTTCCTTTGGAAGCCTTGTGGGAGGAAAGAGAAGAGAAGAGCAAAGAAGGAGTGGGAAATCAGTAGATTGCCTCTCCAGGGACTTAATGTGGCCTTTGGTTTACCAAACATAAATCACTTCTTTCAGAGAAATCCCCTGCAAATGTGGTGTCTGCATTTTTCAAAACCTCACTATTGTACATGCTTTTTTTGTATCTGAAGTTATCTTCTCTGAAGATAGTACAGCTGGCCAGCAGCCATGATGTCAGAGCAATGGAATTGAGTGCTGATGGGAAACTTTTTACCCCTTTTCGAGAGGTGTTTATGAATCTTTTCCTTCCCTCTTCTGATTCCAAATTTATATCTGTAATATAACTTCAAAAGAGAGCATTCCTCTAGCAGTAGGGTTACCCAAGAACCATATTTCAGACCCAAAAGAGAGACTGTATGTATGTGAAGAGAGTCACTTAAAACTGATGATAAGTGTTGATTTTGGAATATGGCCCAGGCTAGCACATCTGTCTATATGCCCTTCTTCTCCCTACCCCTACATTAGGTTTGCTTAGCCCTGTGGTTGTACACTAATAATTAATTCACATGGAGCTGGAGTAATTAATCTTTCCCATGTAGTACAAGTTGATTGATCCTCTACCTTTAATCTAATTAGTTAGAAAAATTGGGAAGACTATCATGATTGGTGAGGATACCATGCTTCTCTGAGAACTGCCAGCCTTTTGGAAGACCATCCAAGACTGGTATCATGAATTGCATGTTTTGAAATACTTGGGTAATCTTTTTTTTACGTATTTGAGTCAAGCAGTGGCAATATGCCCAAAGCAAAACCAGTTTTTAAGAGTCTTACTTAAAGAATTCATCCTTTGGAACTAGCTGAATAATGTAACTTGCTATGCTCATGTGGAAGGATGCTAGGGGGCATATATTTAAAGGCTAAATAGTGTCCTTTGAATATTTTGCAGATGCCTTGTGATAGAGGAATATGGCTTTTAAAAAAAGAAAAGAAAGAAAAGAAAAGAATTGCATGGGACCCTGTTAATTAAGCTACCCATCATTAATTATTCATAGGAAAGGTTAAAGGACCACTTGGAATGTTTAGTACAGTTACGGTTCAGCCTTTGGAACTAAAGACTCTCAGAGTTTCTCTAGTCCACCTCTGTCCAAGCAAGAATCTTTTCTATAACATGCTCAGAGTGTGGTTATCTGGCTTTTTGCTTAAAGATCTCCATTAAGGGAGAATCCATGGCCTCCCAGGGCAGTAAGCTTTCAATCCTCTCCAATTCAGTACTTGTGAATTTAATTTGTGAACCCAAGTGTAAAATTTTACAATTATTCCTATTCCAGTTCACTGGCCTATAGTTTGCACATATTTACCATTCTCTAATCCTGGGGCACCTCTTCTTTTCTCCACAGTCTTTCAAAAGCACTGATAGTAGCTTCAGAAGCACACCTACCAATTCCTTCATTCAGTCACTCAATCAACAAGCAATTGATAAGTACCTGTCATGTGCCAGGCATTGAGTAATGAAACAGTCCCCATTGGAAAGGACTTTACTTCCTAACTTCAAATCTCCCCAAGGGAGTAATTTATCTAGGCTTCATGATCTGAACTCATTATAAGAAACTAGGTGTTTCCTTAATATTTCCTTAGCTTGGACATTAACCCCACTCATCCAGAAAATTCCCTATTCAGCTCAATAAGAAGGAAAAGCCAAAGCATCCTCAGTCACTCCTCTTGGGACTCCATTAACAGTAGTCTCAAAATATCAGAAATGTAGCATTAGGATCTAACTGCTTAATCTGAATTTTTAGAAATGGTAAATACACATGCTCCCCCCCCCCCAAAAAAAGATACCCACATCATTTGAATTTTAATACAAATATATATAGCCATCCATACTTGTGGAAGGTCATTAATTGTTTAGTCATACATAATCATCTTGAATGGGAAGAGTTCTAATGTCCTACCCACAGGAGTGGCTGTTTATGTATATGTATTATGTAGGTATATACACACACACACACATACATATATCTCTATATCTCAAGGATTTCTAATATCGTCACTGTGGCAATTGAGAGTGTGGCAACAAGAACAAGAATTGTTGGTGAACTCACTCCACCATGGTAGATTGCCACCTGTCTATCATTTGTAGTTTGAGAGTTGCCTGTGACTCAGAGAGATTAAACAACATGGCTGTGGTTTCCCAGCTGCTGTCAGAGGCAGGATATATAATGAAAAGTTCTTTGAGGCAACATAATCCTATGATTTTGTCTGTATAGGGAACTTCCATTGTGGAAACTCTCCATTGGTGGACATCAGCCATTTGTCTATAACTTCGAATCTTAGAAAGTCGGAACAAATGACTTACCCAGGGTCACACAACTTGTGCATGTCAAAAGCAAGACTTCAACCCAGGTATTCAAAGTTAGCTCTCTATCTCTTAACCCACACTGGCTCTCAGCAAGCTGCACAAATAAATACCTTTAGAAAATTAGAAAATCAGGAAAATTAAGGCATTTGTCAAATGGTATAATGTTTTTCCAGTTCTCCGATTATTGAGATTCACTCTGGAAACTAGATAAGCATTTGGGTAGATGATTAAGTCTAGTGGCTTACTTTGGAATTATTAGGTTGGTTCCTCACTCACTACTTCAGAGAGTAAGGGCATGAGCCTTGAAAATGATGTTCTTGGTTCAAATACTCTTTGGAAAACAGTGAAGAGAGAGGGACCACTGATTTCTCAGGAGCCAAGTGGATCTACATTTTTGACAAGGCCGCTAACATAAATATTCATTTGTCCCAGGTAGAGGAACTCCAAAACACTGTTTGGGGACAAAAAGCAGGGAATCGTAGATTGAGACCTGGAAGGCAACTGATCTTGTCTAATCCTGGCATTTTGCAGAAGAGGAAACTGGAGCCGATGGAGCTTAAGTGACAAGGCCATAGTGGCTGTAATTAGCAGACTGGGAACTTGAACTCAGTTCCTTTGATTCTAAATCCAGCACTATTTCCACTGTACAATACTGTCAAGTCAATTCTATTTAATTTCATGCAGGCTATGGATTTAGGAAGACTTACTTCAATGGTTATTTAGCATTTCTTTTAAAAGGCCTGAGATGCTGGGACAGCTAACTGGTAAAGTAGATAGAGCCTGGAGTCAGGAGGACCTGAGTTCAAATCCAGCTTCAAACACTAGCTGCGTGACCCTGGGCAAGTCATCTTACTCTGATTGCCTCAAAAAATGCCTGAGATGTGAAGCACTTGTGTATTGGAGGGGTAGAAGAACAAGGATACAAATCAGATGGTAAATATATGCTACTTCCAAATGTTAACTAGCCACCTAAGTTATTTCTTCTGTCTTTCATAGCCAACTTTTTTTTTTATGTGCTTCTGTGTTTATAGTGCTGAAGACTATAATGCTAGTCTTTGGTGGTGGGGGGAGGGGGGAGCCTTCAAGAAGTAAAATAACTCTAATAAACTTAGCAAGCTTGAGATTGGACATTGAACAAAATAAATCTATCAGCATTTCTAAGGGGAAATGTTATCATCACCATCATTATCACAACCAGTCATTATTTATTACCTACCTAGTATAAGATATTGTGTATATGGTAGGTAAAAATCTTTAAAGATAAAAACAAAAACAAAAACATCCCTCCCTTCATCTCTCTACTTTCCATCAATTAGTCAAGAGGAAGCCTCCTCTCTGTATCTAAAACACATACACATGTGCATACTTACATAGTACATACATACATACACACATTCCTTAAGATCAATTCAATAGAGAGTTGTTTTTCTTTTTAAGGTAATAAGAAAATCAAAATTGTTTTTACTCTTTCTGTGTTATATTTTCCTCAGGGAGGAAGAAGACTGCTCTTTTCGGTCATTAATACTGTGCCTGTGAACCCATGTTCATTTTAGTCCCTGCTATGATATATAGATAATGTAAGAGAACACTTGGTACAGAGCAGGAATGACCCCACCCAAAAGTTCCCTCTCTGCTGTTACCTGCACTTGGGCAATGTGTGTAATAAATGAACTACAGCCAGCTACAAAGCGTGCTAGAGTGGCAGGTGCTCTGTGATTTGCATTCATGTAATCACTCAGCCTAACACGCTTGGGGAAAATCTACCTTTCTCCATTTGTGGAGTATGAAAAATTAGAGTGAGTGAAACAAATCTTGCTGTGCTTTCCTATTATTTCTGGCCATGGACTCCCTATATAAGAGACATAATAACCTTGGAACCTCGCTGGAAAATGCCATCTCATTTAGAGGCTCTGGCCTAGAGGAGGGCCACAAGAAATCAAAAGTGGTAATGGCCTTCAAAACACACCACCAAGGGCCCAGATCCAAATGGCAACTATTACTCTGATGTTGCACAGTTCTGTTCTGGTGACAGCCTTGAAGATGAGTGTATCTTCAGTATCTTAAATCGAATATGGATTAGATAGAGGTTTATCACTCTGAAGCAGGTCACTCAAGGGAAAGCTATGCTTCATCCTGTCCATTCTGTTTGCAAATGACAAGCACTGATAGCTTGGCACATGCTGCCAATTGAAAAGCAATGTCATGAGGTCTACAATGTCACCGAGCTTGAGTAACTACCCTCGGCGACAAAGAGCAGGTGGCTTTCTCTTCACAATCAGCCTTGCTTTGCTCCCAAATTTTTATTAGGCCACCTGCGCCATAAAATAAAGTTCCTATGACATTTATGTTTCTATTATTTATGAGTCACGAGGCAGTTCATTTTAGGACTTTCTTCTGTCTTTCTTCTACTTATTTTCCCTTACACTCTTCCTTCTCACTTAGCTTTGAGTGTAAGAAAACACTGTTTCCCCTCCTTGTTCTTTTTGATGGTCTCTTACATGTCTCTCACAATCAGGCATAGCAACTTTTTGTGTCAGTTGAAATAGCAACTAGCCACGCACTGATTTCTTGTTTTCTTCTTAAAATACAAAATCATTTCAATTATTAGATAAGCCATGTACTCCATGAGTACTTTTTTAAACCTTTAGATGGTACTTATCTCCCTGTATCAATGGAACATGCCACTCATGACATATATGAAGGCATTCATTATATAACGACTGATTACAAACAACCTATTTTTGTGAGTGTTTAGAGTTTTGGTTTTTTACATATTGTTGAAATACAGGCCAGTGACAGCATCTGCTGAGTTTGTGTGCCAATATTTTATTCATATTCAACATTTTATTAACCTTAGTAAATTGTATCCTGTTCCAACCAAGTGGATGGTCTTGCACTAGCATTTTCATTTTGTCATTTTGGTCACCAATAAATGTTTTTGGTGAAATGGTAGCTACTTTAAGGTATTTGAAGGGATTCTAAGGGGAAGAGGAATTAGCTGTTAGGGGCAGTTACATTGCTTATTATTTTTTTAAAAAATTCGTTTGAATACATCCATCTTTGGTGGGGAGGTAGTGTAGCATAGTGAAAAGAGTGCTGAGCTTGGAGCATCAGACCCAAGAAGAGTTAGATTTGAATCCCACCTCTGTCACTTATTTGCTGTGTGACCTTAGATAAGTCAGTTAACCTCTCTAAGTCTCAATTTCCTCATTTTTAAAATGAAAATAATAAAGTCACCTACTTAAATATGGTTGTTTCATGAGAATCAAATGAGATGGTATATGCAAAGAGCTTAGCCAACCTTAAAGCTCTAAAAAAAATATTGTCTATGATTATGAAGTTTGGGGCAAGAAAATGAAGACCATAGGAACACAGATCATTGGGTTTTTCCCCCTCACTGTTGCCCATTAAAGACAAAAAATATGTAGAAGAAACAGTAACGTGGAAGATAAAGAGATGGATAAGAGGGTGATATCTGAGAATGGGATTGGGATTTAGGAATAAGAGTTTACAAAGTAGAGTAGAGAGATCCTGGCCAGAGGTGGAGTTGCCTCACAAAGGCTGATAAGAGTGTATTCCCAGATGTCTTGCATATCTAATCAAAAGGGCTTAAAACTAAAAGGGATGGGAGAGGGAAAGGACAGCTAGTGTATATCCCCAAAGGGAGATACTATAAAGAACAGCCACAAAGAAGGAAGAATCCTGGTTCCCACACCCAAAAATTGACAGGAAACAAAAATCCAAGAAAGAAGTCGTGGCTTCCAGCGTCTATATGCAAGTGCCCAAAGTTCAGGGCAAAAGGAGAGGAACTAGAGATCCTAAGAGGGGTAAGTTTGACCTCATATTTATCTGAGTTTTTGATGGGATCAAACCAATAACTAGACTATGGCTCTGAACATGTAGACCTTAATTCACAAGAAACAGGATAGGGAAAAGTGGTAGGGAGATGGGGTTCACATTGCATGTTAAGCAGGTATACTCATGGGAGGAAATGCAGGAACCAGAGCTGGTTCTAGATCTAGAGTATTTGGGGGAAGTTCAAACAGAAGTCATTTTATCATTGGCATATACTACAGACCCCCTGGACAGAAAGAGGAAATAGATAAGGAATTTGGGAAACAGATCAGTAGCCTGACATAGTGAGGGGGGACCTCTAGCATCCAGGTATCTGCCAGCAATCTGTCCAGAGCAGAGAGAGAACCTTAGTATTGGTTTCATTCTTCAAAGAGAGGTTGAAACCAGATTGTGAAGGGTTTTAAATGTCAACTTCCTATTTGTCATTCACACCAGTGAAACTTATTTCCTAACCGAAGTGTGTGTTCCTCTTCTTCCCCTCCCCCATGCCCAGTTTGGGTTCCCAGTGCCTACTTTCACTAGCTAGAGTGACTTTCAAAGACCCAAAACAATGTTACTTTAAAACAAATAAACAGGAAGGCTAGAATCATTTCACCTAGGGTAATTGTTACTTTTTTTTTAAACAAATGGCTTAATAACCCCTTAAGTTAAAAACAAACAGATCAAACAGTATCCATACTTTTGTTAAAATGTAGATTCCTTAAGGCAATCATCTGAGACCAAAGCAGCAGCTGCATTTTCTAGAGATGTATAGTGATTCCCATGTTGAATTAGACTTTAGCTGATGCCAACGTAAATATCCTGTCTCTGATATGAGCTTACCTTAGAGTCATTGACTCTTTTACAAGCCCCGATTCAATTCTTATTCCTTCCCAAAATAGAAATATTCCTTAATTATACAAAATCGTTCTTCTAGGAAACACATAGAATCATCGATTTCAACCTGGAGGAGACCTTTGAGATAATTTAGGCAAAACTCATTTTACAGATGAGGAGATTGAGACTTAGAGCAAGTGTCGGAGCTAGAATTCAGATTTATTTTCTTCTTTCTCAAAAACTAGCACTCTTAGCACATCAGCCTGCCACCATCTGAAATCAGAAATTGGAGTAACAACGAAGCTTTCCAAATAAAATGCTCCCCAAGCCCAGAGGAAGAAGGACTAGCGTAGTGAACTTGTAACAAGCCTACCTCGCACACTTAGTGGCTGTAGGACCTGGGCACATCACCTGAATCTCCTTTTCCTCGTCTGTAAAATGTTAATGATGACAATACCTAGAGTTTCTATGTCATCCTGTTGTGGGGAGATTCAAATCAGATAATGTGTCCAAAATGCTTTGCAAGCATGAAGGTGCTTCATACATATCTGTTATCATAATAATAGTAATGGTGATGATGAATAATTATGATTATCTTGGTCTACCTCTCACTAGTAGCTGAAAACCGGAACTTTTGCTCTTGTCTGTTCGTTTAAGTCTAATAAAGCAGCTCTCTTGGACATAGATCCAGGGGATGGGAAGTGTCCTGTCTTCTCCTGGTTATTATATAGCACCCTTCACAAATATTCCCTGTGGAATATAGAAAGAGGGGCGATAGGGCCAGGGCTCCCCTAGGGAATTCTCCATGTTCCTCTGAAACCCTGTAGCTACAAATCCTTTAAGCATATGGAACTAGTTCTCTTTCTTCCATGCTCCTTCATGACAAGTCACTTTTTCTGGCACCTAGGTGCCATCAGGAACATATCTGAAAACATATGAAGCAAGTATTAGATACAAGAGGGAGAATAGAAAGAACGTTTGAGTAGAGTATAAGCCCCTTAGAGGCAGTTACTCTTTCATTTTTAGTTTTGTATTATTATTGCATAGCATAGTGTCTGACACATAGTAGGTGCTTAATACCTATGACAGGTAAATGATATAGTGAATAGAGTTCGGGGCCTGGAGTCAGGAAGACCTGAATTCAAATCCAGTCTTAGACACTTACTAGCTGTGTGACCCTGGGCAATTCACTTAACCACTGTCTGCCTCAGCTTCCTCAACTGTAAAATGGGGGTAATTACAGAAAAAAAAAGTAAAAAAAAAAAAAAACCTCTTACCATTAAAAAGCACACTCACACACGAATCCATAAAAGCAAAGGGTAGAGTTTTGTTTTTGAAAAACTTCATTCCATTACAGCTAAAAAAAGGGAACCAACTTTTCATGATGCTGTGTACAATCGAGGGTTTCACTGGAAAAAAAAAATTATGGACATTTAATTTGGGAAAAACATCAGAGTGTGTCCTCTCACTTTTATATTAAGATCATTGGGAATGAATATAATGGTCAACAATGTTATGGCTTCTTTGTAATAAGGCACCTCACTTAACCCTGGGATAACGTGCATGATAATAACTGGATTTTAGCAGGTCAGTTCTGTTGTCTGGCCACAGAGCAAAATACACTTGAAATCAGAAATAGCACAATACCTAAGAATGAGGTGGCAGGGCAAAAGAGTTGGTCTGTGCTGATCTCCAGAGGGTCTGTCAATTTTGCAGTTTTTTTTTTAATGAAAGTTTTGATCTCAAAACCTCACCATAAAGTGCTTGTATTTGATGTTTTAATAACCACACAATTTATCCCTCACTGAAAACTTGAGCACAAATAAAACCAAACTCAACAGCATTATGGAGGCTTACTACAAATGGTAACTTTAGAAATGTTCACAAGAACAGGAAATACCCTGGGTCTTATACTGTGAATTTTCTTGTCCACGGGCAAACCACTAACTTGGCTTTTGTTTACCAGGCTTCCTTGGGCTAGCACTGTGCTTGCTCATCAGAAAATAAATATTCTGTGAATGAAGCAGCAATTGACTGGATGGCAAAAGGGTTGATTCTGACCTCTACATCAATTGTTACAAAAGTGACTTCTAGCATTTTTTTTTAACCTGAAAGAGATCATTTACTCTAACCTCATTTTACAGATGCAAAAATCATGACTGGCATTTATATAACACAGTAAGGTTTGCAAAGAGTTCACACACATTATCTCATTTGAATCCAACAACAGCCCTGGGAGATGTGTGCCATTTTTATCCCCATTTTATGGCTGAGGAAACTGAGGCTGAGAGAGGCTAAATGACTTGCTCAGGATCACATAGCTAGTAAGTGTCTGAGGCAGAATTTCAAGTTGGGTCTTCTTGACTCCAAGTCCATCACTCTCCCTATCTAGGTGCCTCAGAAAGCTGAGTTCGGTGAGAGGTACCTTACAACAAGGTCCAAAAGTGAGTTAGAAGGAAGAATGAGACAAAACCCAGTTCTCCTAGCTCCTGATCTTTCCCTTCTTCTACTGTACCATGGAGAAGTCTTAGATGAAAACATCCTCATGTCTCAGCCAGTAGACCATACTTGGCAAGGCACTATCCTCTCTCTCCTTTAATCCCTTTAAGACCAAATGATGGAATTGGTTTTAAATGCTTGGAAAGTTGAGTCTTCTAATGGAGTTTTAGAACACTGATTGGTTTCATTGGCATACTTTGAATTTAGAAAATTGCAGGTGCCATTTCAGAACATTGAGATGAAGTTGTCATTTGCAGGTGAGGTCTCATGAGGGCATGAAGCACAGAAGCGCTGTACTTAATGGCTAGAGTCAGTTCCAGAACTACTTTAGATACTCATTAGCATGTGTTCCCAGAAAATCACTTAATCTCTCAGCCTCAATTTCTTCATCTGGAAAACTGGACATGATACTCGCGCCGTGGTCACAAAGTGATTGTGTCGACCAAATGAGATACAAATGAGGTATGGTGCTTTGCATACTTCAAAGTGTTTGATGAATGCAGCTCTAATTCTTAGCATTTTCTGGAGCATTGGTCAGCAAATGCTGCATACATATTTAGAAGATATTTTATTTACAAAAGGATACTAAAATGATGCACTTACCAAAGTCATTTGCTCCTTTGCCTTCCCTCTTGGCTACTGTTGTTTTTTATACCCCTGTGAGTGTGCCGATCTTCACTTTCTTTTTCAATCTCAAAAGTAAATTTGACTTAAAGGCTTTGGAAGCAAAAAACTAGATGGTATTTTCCTCATTTAGGGACACCAGGACCATCTAAAGAAAACCGGGTTGAGATTGGAAACACAATGTCAGGCAATGAGTCATTTTTTGTAAAGACAGTTCCAAGAATGCAACAAACATTTAGCATTTGCCTGCCCTGTACAAAGCCCCTTGCTTGGGGGCTGGGAAATCAGGCAGACTCTGACTTCAAGGAACTTATGTTCTGTTCATTTAAGTCACAGAAAACCTAATAGTCAATGAGAATTTGTTCACATATAATAAACCTATGTAATTTTTTTTTTTAAATTGACTTTAAAAAATAGCAACAAGACCCCTGGAGCCTTGGCAGTGCTTAGGACTTGGTTAAGGATGGAGATGAGGAGGGGGAAGAATGAATTTTAACTTCTGTCCTAAAGCAGTGCCACTGAAACATTGCTTCATTACTTTTGAACCCCAGATAAAATTTTATCTGGATATAAATGTTGAATAGTTAGTTTAAATACTGACAGCTTTTCAGTGTAATGATATGCTTTGGTTGCCATAGGTTTCACTTGGGAAAAAAAAAAACAAAACACTTCCATTTATATTGCCCTAATTTCATCATCTAAGCATGTCTTTGCTATATTAGTGTCCCCATTTTTCCACATCTCCTCCAGCATTTATCATTTTTCTTTTTCTGTCATGTTATCTAATCTAATAAGTGTGAGGTGATACCTCAGAATTGTTTTAATTTGTATTTCTCTAATCAATAATGATTTAGAGCCTTTTTTCATGTGACTTCAGTTTCTTCTTCCAAAAACTGCCTGTTCACATCCTTTGACCAATGTCTTGAGGTTAAAGTCCTAAGAGTTTCGAGGCACTGGTTTTGTTTAGCAATTCAATGTCTCTATGGTCTATTATGAGAGCTCTAATTGGGTAACTGCTGATTACACGTGAGTTTGATTTCTTTCTCTAGCTCATTGCTTACTCATTTATCTGTTTAGTTTGAAACTAGTAAAGAGTTATTGACTAATTTTTTGTTCTTAGATCTCATTTTATCATCACACTCTACTCCCCTCTCTGCCTCGACCCAATATATTTTTAGAAGGCCTGAAGTCTTATAGACATAAAATGAAGGAAAACCTGTCTCTTCAGTGTGATGCTTCCTGAATATAAATGCTCAGGGAATTGTTGGCAGATGTGACTTCATCTCTTAAGGTTGTTGCTTGCCAGCTTCCATAAAAGTATCAGGAATGGCTAAGTGTTATTTGGAGTCTTAGTAACATGTAGCCACAGATTATTGGACTTGTAAATTTTAAAGATTATGGTGGAATTCTCAAAAATACCTTCAGCACCTTCCTAATGAATGAGCAGATACATGGGTTAGGAGTCACAACATAAAGCTGGAAATTGTGTTCCACTTTATACTGATAGGGTGTTGATTCCTATGAATATACATAGGAAGATAGTACATAGAATGTCAGAACTTTGAGGGACCTTAGATATCATCTAATCCAACCCACTCCTTTTACAGGAGAGTAAACCAAGTCCCAAAATGGGGAAAGGATTTGCCCAAGTTTGTGTATTGAGGTCGTGGCAGGACAGGGATCACACCCTCTGTCTTCTCTTTACTATAGAAGCAGAGATCTTGCTCTGCTTATGTCATCGGTACTGTTAATTCAGCATAAGTGAGTTGGACCAGCTCTCCCAATCACTTGCCCTCACCAGTAGCCAAAGATTTGCTACAGCCCCACCCAATGCATGGGAAATGAAAAGAAAGGGAAAAGGGGATTATTTGAACTCACCAGAAGTAACAAACTGTAGTGGAAGGAGTACTGGGCTTGGAGCCATAAAGACTTGGATTCATTTTGGGCTGTTGACAATAGTTGTATGACCCTGGAAAAGTCATTTAACCTCTCTCAAGCTCAGTTTCCTCATCGTGATAATACTTGTAGCATTTGCCTCCCAGCGTTTTTGTTGAGGAGTCAATGAGATAAAGTTTATTACTCTCTTCAGAAAATAATCGTATGTCATTTGTATTGTACCTCTCTATTGTCAAATCTTTCACATTTACATTAACAAAATATTTGTAGAAGCAAAGGTTTGCAACCTTTAAAGTGCTGTATAAATGCTAGCTACTATTATTAATATTCAAAATGATTCTTATAGGTCATAGAGAATTTCACTTAAGAAGAAAACCTTATCCCTTTACCATCCCTGCACACCAACTCCTTTCTCCTGAACCTGGCAAGATTAGAGGCATTTGCATTGCCCCCTCATCACCATCCCCACCATTTCTGGATCTCAGGTCTTCTATCTCCAAAGTCTTTGCTTGTATTGGGCTCCCTCCCTACACATTATTTATTCTATCTATAGAAGGCATATTGACTTATTTATTATCACACTGCATATTTTGTTGGAACTAAATTAAGATCCCAAAGACAGTTTGCATATAAATTTGTGGCTCCCCCAGACGATGTCTGACCCCGGGTTTAGGTGAATCTAGAGGGAACTAAAAGAAAAAGGAGATTTCCTTTAGAACAGACAGGAACATATATATGATTTGATTTTTAAATGAAGTATTTGATTTATTTATTCAAATGAAGTCCAGGCAAATGTTGAGAGCTTGGAATTAGATGCCTTTATCCTTGTGCCTGACTTATGGCTCCTGGGTTGCCTCAGTCACTCTGGGCCATTCGTCTCTAAGTCACAATCTATACCCATTGATACTTGTCCACCGTCCTCATCTCTACCATCTCCAAAAAGTTCCTTTGTCTTTCTTATAGTCTTATTCCAGTCATCCCTGCTCCTTCTCTTTGCTGCACGTGTGTGTCCAAACTATAACATTATGGGAAAGTGTTGCCTTTTATTTGGGCTTATAGGGCTGTCTCCTTCCCCAATATCTCACTCCTACTTCCAGTTTTCATTCTTAAACACTCTTGCATATGCCTGCCATGTTTATATCATGTTCTTTACAATGTCTTTACAATGTCTTTACAATGTCAGAATTCCGTGGCAAGATGATTGATACCTTGGTTGCCCTCCTTTGGATACTCCCTAGCTTAACCATGTCCTTAAACCACGGCACGGATGCAGTACTCTCCATTAGATCTGATGCCAGCAGAATACAGTGAGATCATCACCTTCTTCTTCCTGGTAGCCTTCTCTCTCTTAATGCAGCCCAGCATGGCACTGGTGTTCTTGGCCACCACATCGCACTGTTGAGTCATATTGAGCTTGCAGCGTCCCCAGGAAACTGCTATCTAAAGATGCCTCTCCCATCTTCCAAACACCTGCCCAAATCGGAACTCTGTCACCATAACCTTCAACATCCCAGAGTCAGCTCTGCACCATGAATGAGGCATCAAAGGAAGACTCTTGCCCTATACTTATAATAGCATGTAGACAAATGTGATACTTGTCACTAATTATTTATTAATGACTTGCTTATTGCCAGCCTTCCATCTACATTCTCCCTTTTCTGTAATGAAGGTCATAACAACATAATCTTTAGAGTCGAAGAGGGAAAAATAGTTGTCATCATTTGAGACTTTCATTTTTCTACCGCCTTGAAAAGCTACAGAGAACTTTTCTCTGCAGGTTAATGACAACCCACCTCCAGGCAGAGGCTGCTGGAGAATCCACCTGGTTGTCCCTTCCTTGGGGGTTGGAGGGTGTGAGTGAGAGTAGTGAGGGATCTACAGACTTCCTAATTAGTTACGTACCTCATTCTTTTAGAATACACTAGAAAATCCACTTAGAAAAGACTTGCTTCCTTCAGCATTGCCCTGGTAATAATGTTTAATGATTGTGCTCTTTGTTAGAATACATAGTTCAGGTAAAAGAGGCTAATGAATGCCCTTCCATGTGTAGAGAATCTCACTGGGAGCAATTAAATGAACTATTTACACAGCACACATATTTCAATAATAGTGTATATCTTGAGATCTTCGTACAGTGATCTGTAAAGCGTGCCCTTAAGTGCCTGTGAAAATAGAAGAGGTTCATATTGTGGATCCACTATACCCCCCAAATGAAATTACTTAAAAATACCTCAAATTCCATTTAAAACATAATTGCTGAGGAATGTAGCATGCACAGTATGCTACAAAAGCTCTTATTCTGTGCTCAGGCCATCAATGTTGCTATGGCATGGTGAGTTTCTGATGGAAATTGAAAACCAATTTTAAATTTCAGATGTGGTCAAGTCTTACCGTACTGAAGGCACAACTAAATAGGTGACTTCCATTGACATTGGTTCGAATTAATGTGCCATTTGTAATCTATATACCTAAAGATCCTGGGTCTTTAAGCCAAGTTATACTAAGTATCATTTTGCAGCCTCCATGCTTCAGCAGTCCACATAGAACCAGTGAGAAGCTGTGCAAATTTGCAGAGGCTCAGAGTTTGTTTAAAGCCTTTGAAGGGTTTTCTTACTTTTATTTAAAACCCTGTAATGTCTAGTTGATTTTGATTCTCTAAAAAATCAAGATTTCATCATTTCTTCCCCCTATATGTCTGCTAGTAGCGAATTAATGTTACATAAGCTTTAATAAAGGAAAGAATACCATAAAATTCACATTTGATCAATTGTGTTCCCCCTCTGTGTTGGAAAAACTAAGAGAAATTATAATATATTTTCAACTAGAACCTAGTTCTAACTTTTCTCTAAAATTAAAATAAACCTCTCCTCCTTTCCCCCACCACCTCCTTAAATGTCATACAATATAAAGCAAATGTATTATTCCTCATTGGTGCAGCCTGAATTCATACAAAATAATCAGCACGATATGCTTTACCTCCCTGGGAAACAAAAGAGAAGAACCATCTTTCCTTTAGCTCTCACATCTTTTTGTCCCTCAAATCACTGTCAAATCAAAGGGGGCAAGGATCTCTTTGTCAATTAAATTTGTCCTCCCCCTTCCTCCTAGAGACCAGAAGAAAGTCCCCAGTCATGTGTATATAATGCATACGTCTAGTGGGGGCATCATATCAGGCCAGGATGCGCCAAACAGAGAGTAGCAGGATTTGCAGACTTTCTGGTCTCATTTCTACCCAAATAGATCCCATTTGTAGAGGGGGAGGATAGAAAAACCAAAGGCTCAAGTGGAGGGAAGGGATCTCAGGGAAGTTTTAAATTTAAATGTATTTGGCAGATCAGAAACTACACTGGCTTCTGCGCAAACTGTCACGTTGCTCCCACTTTATGAGTACCACCTTGATTTCTCATTTGGAATTCTCTAAGGCACCTTGATATTTGCTCTATGTGTATGCGCACACACAGACACACACATATACTTAATTGATATTTGTTTTTCAGAATATGAATTTGTAAGCCCTTTCATAATTTCCTCCCAATAGCTTGAAAATAAAAACACATTTCTTCTGGTTTGTAAATCAAGCTGACAGAATAGCATTTTGGCTGCTAGTAAAAGACCTAATCTGAATAAGGAAAGACTGACTTTCCATATTTTTACCTCTGGCTTCATCTTCGTGCCAGTGACTGCTGATTATAAGGACTATTAGTGAAACTGAAATCAGCATGGAGCACTCAGGTTGCTTTTCAAATAAAGTTCTTGTTTCAGCATTCAGGTTCCCAGGAGGCTTTTAATCAAGGTTATGGGAAAGTCCATAAACTCGCTACTGAATATTTAACAAGCTGGAGGTCATAGCAAACACAATTTACCAAGGGCAAGTGAAAAGAGATTGTAATCAGGAGAGAAGACCTGATGATAAGCAAAGCTTTGTCTTCCTAGATAAAATCTGACCAAAAAAAATCAATCAAAGTGACTCACATTTTCAAGTTTCTTTTGTGGGACTTAATTTTCCAAGAATGAGCTGTGAGATGGATGGATATGTGTGTATGTATACATATGTTATTGAATATAACTCTGTTACTTCCTTGATTTTAGTCCCAGCCTTATCTTCAAGGCTGTGATTGAAATCCAGTGTGAGCAATGCTGAAGCAGAGCAAATTTCACTAAAGGCAAGTTCACTTAGAGGATGTCTGTCTGGGCTTACAAAATATTTTCTATAAAAATGAGTTTCTGAGTTCACCCAATACTCTGGGGAACTTTGCTAATGAAACTAACCTGCTTTTAAGAGCACTTACACCAAACATATAATAAGATTTTCCGTGTCTGTCTGTACCCCGATCTGCCAGTGTAAGTTATGCCAAACATGTCGTTAACGTGTGCTGCTGATGATAATAAATAATAGAATTTTGGCAGGCAACGGAGTTCTCTTCCTGAGCTTTGGAGTAGATAGGTGACAATTATTGTCATGTGTTTTTCAAATTAACTGATGTGCCTGGATCACTTAGAAAATTATAGTGGGGAAGAGCTCAAAGCTATTCTGCCTCCAGCCCCCTATCTATTCATCAATTCCTCGAACCCCACACAAGTCATTTAACCTTGCTACGGCTCCGATTTTGCATCAGTATGACAGAAATGATAATGTTTGCCATTTACCTTATGGTCATGCTTACGAAGATAATGAGCCTGATTTTCTTCAACAAGGGAAAATGTTTTCTTAGAAAGACAAAAGGGTGCAGCAGCAGTACAGAGTTACCACAACTGTCTGGCTTCCTGCTTGGGTACACAGCTCAGGCATTGAAGGAGTGGAGCAGGTCTGTGGAAGAATGTCACAGTCCCCACAGTGGGCCCTCGGACCTGCTATACTCTTGCACATTTTAAGGTCCCTTTTGTCTTTCTAAGAAAAAAATGAGAAGGGCTGTAATTATCTTTGGGGCGGTCTTGGCCTAGCTCATCTTGCCTCTGAGTCAGGCATCTTGTTGCTCTAAGGAACTGTGAGGAGCTCTGGTATTTTTCCTAGGAGGAGAAAGGCAACATATGCTGGAAGGGAGAGGAGACAGTGCTTTGACGAAGCCTTTTACTCCCATTAATACATGTAATCACAGCTTTTCTGTGCTACAAGACATGCCACTTAGTCATATGGGTTCCTTCACCTACACCAATCACAACCAGTCTCTTCAGTATGTAACTATCCTATTATTACACAGTTGATATGTGACAGAGCCAGTCTTCCTAACTCGAATCCCAGCACCCAGCATATGTAAATATCTCCACCCCAAATATGTATATATCTTCCCTTAGAATATGTTGAAGATTAAAACAATGAATTAACTTTGCAGATTAAACATAGTTTCCTTCTTTTTAAGCTTATCTCAAATACTCTTTCCTGTGTCAGAACCAAAGTATTCTGATTACATTTCCAACCCATCCAAGTGCAATCCCAGCCCTTACTGTTAGTTTCCAGAACAGGTGTGACTAGTATGGGTTAACTGGGGCTTTGCTTCCAAGACACCATCGTGGGAGCACGTCTTCCACTGCCCTCAGGCTGCAGGGTACAGCTGCTACATGTAGTAAATACAGTCCCCTTACCACATGGGCTTCGGGATCTGAACATCACCCAGGATCAGTTACAACATTCAGAGCAGGTTTCCAAGGGTCTCTGTTTCCTCCTCCAAAGGGATAGGAGTGTACCCCACTGTGTGGTATCCCCATTGTGCCGTGGACCCACATCATGTAGAATAAAGGGCAATGGTAACCATGCTGACCTTGATATCCTGGGGCCTCTGTCCCTCCCAATCTCTCTACTGCTCAGTGCAGATGGCCTTTGAGTCTAACTCCTTGCCAACACAAGAAACACCTAGGATCAGCTAAGATGGTGAATACGAGCCTTAGATTACCATGGGGTCTATGTCTTTCCCTCGACCCCTACCCATGCAGGATGCTGGGTTACACCCTGATGACAGCAGGTTAACTATGCCCAATGTCCCAGGTTCTTTCCCTATCTCTACCCCCTCCCAATTTGCTCCAGCTGTCAGAATACTCAATTATGGCTCTGATTTATAGTTTTTGGGAGAGTTAGTAAAATCAATGAGACAGCCTGGATTATTCTTCAGAATATTGAATAGTCAGGGCATTTAGTACAAGTGATCTGCCTTCATTGATCCTTTACTTTCCATCTTGAGACTGCCTCCCCAGTGTGGTGCTCTGGACAATCAAATCACTTTGTTCCTTGGATGAAAAATACAATGGGGTCAAGGGAGACAAAAGGTCAACTCTTGACTTCCTTGACCAATCCATTTTGTCTGATAACTAACTAGCTTAGTGTAAGGATGAGGATTTTCTGGTTCACTCTTCCAACACACATAGATCTGACTCAATTAGCTGAATTGACTAAATCTACTCTTGTCTCTGGGGTTTTGGCAACCTCAATTTGTTGTCAAGTGAGTTCACCAGAATATTGATTTCAACTATGAAAACAAACAAAGCTTAGCTTTGTAAAATGTTGCATCTTGTGCAGATGATGAGAGTGCAAGAAATAACCTAATTCTAAAAGATACAGGCATTGAAGGACCAGAAAATTAATTTGTATTGTCAATAACAAAGTGTTGAGGAACATTCACATTCATATTGACCAGTTTACAGGAATATATACATAACTGTATAAAATGCAGTCCTCTGTAACTATTTATTAATAGAATCACATGTATTTTCCACACATTTGTAGACTGTTTTCCTGTAAAAGCAAATTTTCAGTTAACATGGCAAAAAGTATAGGCAGGTGCTAGTTAGTGCTATGAAGGGGTCACCTTCAAAAGAATACATCTGGAGCGGGAAATGGTGCTGTAAATGAATAAACTGTTTTGTGATTGTATGATTTTGTTGGGTGGATGGGGAAAATTAGTCCTATTGAAAACCAGATACTTAATCTTGGTTTACATTCTCTTCCTCTGCCCCTAAACCTTCCAAATAAACACATGTACTTTGAGAAATAAATTAATCAGCTCTCTTTTTTTCTGGAAGATTGGAGGTAGATGTGGTTTCCATACTTTTTGAATATAAGGGCCTCTTTTAATATAAAAAATCACAATAGTATGTCATAGAGAGAGACATTGTGGATATAGGGCAAGTCTCTCAGTTAGGCAGAGCTAGACTTATCTGCTATTTCAGACACATACTAGCTTTATGAAATCGAGAAAACTATTTAATCGCTCAATGTCCTAAGCAACTCTCATCTTAGATTCTTTTTTTTGTAAATTTTTAGTTCCAGATTCTCTCCTTGTAAATTTTCTCCCTCGTATTCTTGCTATCTAAATATTGAACTTAATAGAATTAAATTCTTGAGTCAGAAAAAGAAAGATCTCTCCCCTTAACATCATTCAATACTTCCCAGTATCATAGTCATGTCAATGGGAGAAACAGGCATTTCATGTGTTTCCACATCTCACTTTTTATTCATGTCACTATAGTGTTGTGGGATATAAGGGTTTTATTCAGTTCTTTTAGGTGTTTGGGTTCCATAGTTTTAGGTGGGGGGAAGGGACTGTAAGCAGCAGAAAAAAAAAAATTTCCATTTCAAGTTACCTGAGTCATACATCACATGGTATAAGTAAATTAGGCCATTAAAACAAAATGGACATTTTTTCCTAGGAGGATATCCTTAGAGGTGATGAGAATAGTAATGAAAAGGGAGCTTGCATGTTGTTTAATTTGTCAAAAAAAATCGCAGCTAGCTTCCCTGTACTAATTCTATTTCTTATCAAGCAGTCTGATTGTTACTGCTAAGATTCATTGGGAGTGGAGGAGAAAAGGTTAATGTGTAGAATTGGAAAGTATCGATTAGGTCCTGATTTACTATTTTATGTAAAAATTATGTTAAATGAAAAGAAATAAATTCTCTCCCTCATTGAGTAGGCTAGCAGTTTTATATAGGTTATACATGTGCAGTCATGCAAAACATTTCCATAATAGTCATGTTGAAAAAAATAGACAAAAGAAAAACAAGAAAAATAAAGGTGTTTTTTTTTA
Organism: Vombatus ursinus; assembly: GCF_900497805.2. Taxonomy (NCBI): domain Eukaryota; kingdom Metazoa; phylum Chordata; class Mammalia; order Diprotodontia; family Vombatidae; genus Vombatus; species Vombatus ursinus. The sequence continues at coordinate 304,336 of NW_020944235.1, read as the reverse complement.
AAAATATCTTTAGTCTGTATTCAGACTCCATTGGTTCTTTCTCTGGAAGTGGATGGTATTTTTCATCTTAAGTCCTTCAGAATTATCTTGGATCATTGTACTGCTGAGAATAGCTAAGTCATTCGCAGTTAATCATCATACAGTATTGCTGTTACTGTGTATGATGGTCTTCTGGTTCTGTTCATTTCACTTTACATCAGTTCAGGTAAGTATTTCCAGGTTTTTCTGAAAGCATCCTACTCATCATTTCTTATAGCACAATAGTATTCTGTTACAATCATATACTACAACTTGTTTAGCCATTCCCCAATGGATGGGCATCACCTCAATTTCCAATTCTTTGCCACTACAAAAAGAGCTGTTATAAACATTTTTGTGCATATAGGTCCTTCTCTTTTTTGATCTCTTTGGGATACCGACCTAGAAGTGGTATTGCTGGGTCAAAGAGTATTATGCACAGTTTTATAGCCCTTCGGGCATAGTTCCAAATTTTTCTCCAGAATGGTTGGATCAGTTTACATTTCCACCAGCAGTGCATTAGTGTCCCAATTTTCCCACATCCCCTTCAAAGTTTGTCATTTTCCTTTTCTGTCACATTAGCCAATCTGGTAGGAATGAGATGTTACCTCAGAGTAGTTTTAATTTGTATTTCTCTAATCAATAGTGATTTAGAGCAATTTTATATGACTGTAGATAGTTTTGATTTCTTCTTCTGAAAACTGTCTGTCCATATCCTTTGACTATTTATCAGTTGAGGAATGACTCATATTCTTAGGAATTTGATTCAGTTCTCTATATTTTTGAGAAATGAGGTTTTTATCAGAGAAATTTGCTGTAAATTTCCCTCCCAGTTTTCTGCTTTCTTTCTAATCTTGGCTATATTAGTTTTGTTTGTACAAAAACTTTTAAATTTAATGTCATTAAAATTATCCATTTAACATCCCATAATTCCCTCTATCTCTTGTTTGATCATGAATTCTTCTCTTATCCATAGATCTGAGAGGTCAGCTATTCCACGCTCTCCTAATTTGCTTATGGTATTATCCTTTATGTCTGAATCATGTAATCAGCTCTGCTATCTGCTTCTGTTTCATTCACATTCACAGTTATGATTACTAACTGTGTATTTCCCTCTAGCCTCCTTTTTCCCCCGTTTCTCTGTCTCTCTCTCTCCCCCCCCCCTCCCTCTCTGTCTCTCTCTCTCTTTCTGTGCTTTCTTTTTGGAAAGGAGCAGAAAAAAAGAACAAATCAGCAGTAAATTTTGCTTTGACAGGTTGAAAATTTGACAGGTTTTCTATAATGGAAGAAACCGATAAATGCTGGGTGGACTCCAGATGCTCTTATTGCTAAAAACAAAGAAAAATAGAGCAGCATGGCTATAAAGAGTTTACTCTATTAGCTGAATAAAGAAAATCATTTGTAGCCATGCTCTTAGCTGAAGGTCTTTCTCTGTGTCACCTAATAGGGCTTTTCAATACTCCTTATTCTGATAGCTGGTCGGGCGTATGTTAATATATCACCTTTGATTTGAAAAGTAAATGTAATTCTCATTTCTTAATGGAAGTGATCTCATGTTTCAAGGGTTATATTTGTTAGCATGGTTTAAGTAGGATTTAGTATAAAATAGAACATGTATATCTGTGCGTATGAAGGATAAGAGAAGACCCGAAAAAACCGATAAAATTATTCTAGCAAAAGAAGGAAAAGTGGCCTCTATAATATGAGCACTGCAGCTCCACAGAGCTGTTGGCTTTAAATATGCTGAAAACCATGCCCTGTGCTATTTTCATCATCAAGAGCTGCCCTTACCACTAAATTAAAATCCATATTTGCAGGCAGAGACAGCATGAAAAGACAGCTTTGGATTCTGACTCTGCCATCCGTCATCTTAGTTATTCATCAAAGTTTTGTGTCGTTTGCCAATTTGACAAACATTCCATCTATAGCTTTACCTCTATCTATAGCAAGTCATTAATAAAAATGTTAAATAGCGCAGGGCCAAGCTTTTTGGAGTACCCAGGGCCCTGGGGTACTTCACTGCAAAACTCCTTCCCCGGTTGAGAGTGAACCATTAATAATGACTCTGAATGTGGTCAATGAAGCACTTTAGAATCCACATAATCATACTCTGCCATCTAGACCACTCCTCCACACCTTAGGCACCACAACAACAGTGGATACACTGTCAAACACTTTATTAGAATCTAGGTACATTGTCTATAGAGTTGTTCTGATTTATCAGTTTCTGAATAGAATAGAAACAAATAATGTCATTCAAACAATGTGTTGAAAGGATGGTGATTTGGAGAGCTGGGAACATGATAATGGCAGCAGTAGTAATAGAATCTGTTAAAGGAGGAGATGGTATTCATAATGATTATTTTCCCTCCTTCCCCTTTTCATTAAACTGACCCACTAAAGAGATTTGAGCTCCTTTTTCTCCAAAGGGTAGGTTATAATGTATAAAAGACTTCTATAAGAAGTACAAAATGAGGCTGTCTTCTGATTTTAGAGTGTACACTCTCTGGATGGCTTTGTGTCTTTCTGCCTGGAAATAATCTTTCCATAAAAGATTAAGCTATATAAATATTTATGACCTTTCTTGACCAAGTGGGTCAAGAAAAAACATTTTATTACAACTTGCTTCAAGTGGGTCATCTTTGGAGCTTTGTCACTGAATGTCTGTTTTTTTTTTTTTCAGAAATTCTAAGACCTAAATACAAATCCTTAGAAATGTAGGTAGTAGGCACATGACTAGCACAGAGATAGTAGGCCTTCTGGCCCCTTAGAATACCTGCAGTGGTGTTGTCCTGTCATTTGCCCTGTTGATTACTATACTGGGCATTCAGATAACTAAGGGTCAGATGGCTGCATGAAATAAACTTAACATAAAATAATCTTGTTCTTGTCCTACTTGAAATAATCTTATTTTTATCATAGCTTGGCTTACTTCCATAAATATCATATCTCTTTCTATTTCCAACTTGTGCCATACCAACCATCTATAATGTGGGAAGAAGCAATGCTAGACAAAAGATGAAAACCAAAGTCAATACAAAATGTACTAGAATCCAAAAGTTAGAAGGGAGCATAGTATTCATTCTTAGTTTAATCCAATGGATGTGCAGAAGATAATTTGCATTGTGACTTTAAACTCTGGGTATCATAAAGGACTTGTGGTCACTATTTTACAATCTCTTGGGGAACTGATTTTGGTAGCAGCTTTCCACTCTAGCCAATATGGGTAGTTGGGGGACAGCTTGGTTCTACAATTTTCTGTGGATTACTACAGCCTTTTGTTTCCCCACCCCCTCCAACATGTTATTGAGTGTAAATTTCTTTAACTTACTAATAATGATCACATCATAGGGCAGCTAGGTGGTACAGCGAATAGAGGGCTGGGCCTGGAGTCAAAAAGACTCATCTTCCTGAGTTCAAATTCAACCTCAGACACTTACAAGCTGCGTGACCCTGGGCAAGTCACTTATCCCTGTTTGCCTCAGTTTCCTGATATGTAAAATGAACTGGAGAAGGAAATGGCAAGCCAGTCCACTATCTTTGCCAAGAACACCCCAAATGGGGTCATGAAGAGTCAGATACAACTGAAACAATTCAACAACAAGAATGATCACATCATTTGTTCACTCTCTGGATGGAAAACCATATTCTTCCATTTATGGGATACTACTGCTTTCAACCAGTCCATCTGGCTTCCTCTGGGAAATGATTTCCCTTCAATAAGTGAATACTTCACTTTGAAGAAAATATATTTCCTTCACCTTCTTTCACTCGGACCCATTATTTTGATCTTTGCTTATGATTTTCCTTATAAATTTCTGTCAAAACAGTGTGACTTCTTATGGGCTCTTGGGCATCTGCATTTCATTACTAGTTACCTAGAAAACTTCACTGACATTAGGCTACTAACAAAAGTTTTCCTTGCTCAGTTGTTTCAGTTGTGCCTGATTCTCTGTGACTCCATTTGGGGTTTTCATGGCAGGGACACTGCAGTGGTTTGCCATTTCCTTCTCCAGCTCATTTTACAGATGAGTAAACTGAGGCAAACAGGGTGAAGTGACTTGCCCAGAGTCTCACTGCTAGTAAGTATCTGAGGCCAGATTTGAACTCAAGTCTTTCTGTTTCTAGGTAGGGCACTCTATCCACTGTACCACCTAACAAAAGTTAGGTCCTCCAAAGATTCTACAAGCATGAAAAAGTTTTTCTGGTAAATTCTAAAGATAACTAACATTCCCACCACCACCACCATCCCTGCAAAAAAAAAATAATAATAATAATAATGTTTCAAAAACTGAAATAAACTTCAGAAACTCATCCAAAGTAACACACTTGGTATTATTTCCTTCAAATAACCATCCAGATCCATCATGTGAAGCTTAATCTCATGTGTCTGAGAGCTAGACTAAAAGTTATGTTTGGAAAGTGGGCCCTCTGGGGGGTTCTTGGCCACCGGATAGAGTTTTCAGCCCTCACTGTCGCATAGAACTTAAAATTACAAAATCCTCACATGGAAGGGAGAGAAGAATTCTCTGATATCAAAAATATGTGCATTTAGAAAGGCAAAAAATATTTTAAAAATGTTTTCTGTTTCACTGGGTGTTGCATCCTAAGCAAAAGCTTAGCCTGTCTGCCCCGAGTCCCAGTTCTGCTATATCTTATCCCATAAGATAAGTTAGGAAAGAAGATTTTGGTGACTTCAAAGACATATTTTGAATATAAAGTAAATGAAGGAGAATTGGATACACACTTAAAGTCACAGTCAGAAGGAATTTTGCCTGATTGGAAACAAATGAAAAAGAATGTCTGAAAAGTAACTCCTCGAATGTGAATTCCTTCTGACATTTTAGCCCGTGTTCTAGCTATAGCACAGTCTAACCCAACATAATGATTGCAATATTAACACTGCACCTTTCCCTTAAGCTAATAAAAAGCATCTTTTATTTCCCAAACCTTGAAATGACAGGGAAAGGTATGTAGCCATCTGTTTTGTATGATTGGAATAGTTTAATTTGTGTTTCTAGGCCAGTAAACGGTTTTATTATTTCCAACTGAGAGGAAATCAAACGTGTAAATCTGTTTCAGTGAATTTTCCTAAGTGGCCTATCTTTAAAAAAAAAAAAAGATAGATATTTCTAAAATGTTTCAAATGACTTGGAAGTGACAGGCATGTTATTACTAGATTAGTAATTGTATATGTTCAAGGTATGCATGTAAGGTAAGGCACAGACCACTGAGCAAGCTTTACTCACCTACTCTGTGCCAGTCACAGGCACAAGGAATATAAAGAGGGGGCAGCTAGGTGGTGCAGTGGATAGAGCACCAGCCCTGGATTCAGGAGGACCTGAGTTCAAATCCGGCCTCAGACATATAATACTTACTAGCTGTGTGACCTTGGGCAAGTCACTTAACCCCATTGCCTAGCCAAAAAAAAAAAGAAGAAGAAAAAGAAAAAAGGAATATAAAGACAAAAAAGGGAGATAATTCCTACTCTCAAGGAGCTTACACTCTATTGAGGGCTGTAATATGTACTTGGATAATTAGATGCAAAATAGATATAAGGTAATTTGGGAAGGGGAGTCACTAGGAGCTTGGAGGATGAAACAAGACTTCATCTAGATGGTGTTTCCTGAGACTAATCTTGTAGGAAACCAGAAAACACAAAAGGCAGAGGTGAAGAGAGAGAATATTCCAAGCATTGTAGACAGCTGATATTCAGGCATAGAAAAGGGAGATGGTATTACCCTGTGTATAGAACAGTGAGTAGGCCAGGATCGCTAGATCATAGGGTACAAGGAAGAGAGTAGTATGTTAAGAGTAGAAAGGTGGGAAGGGGCCAGATAATGAAGGGGTTGAAATGCCAAATAGAGGAATTTGTGTTTGGTTCTGGAGGTAATAGGGAGCCAATGGAGTTTATTGAGCAGGGAGTTGAACTTTAGGCAAGTCAGTTTGATGGCTGTGTGGAGGGTGGTTTGGACCTAGAAGAGGCTTGAGGCAGAGAGACCAAATAAGACACATAAAAGATGATAAGCCAGGTTGGTGGCTTTGTGAATGTAGAGGAAAAGACATATTCAAGAACTGTGGAGATAGAAAAGATAAGATTCAGCAACCAGTAGGCAGAGAATGAAGATTGGGTGGGATATGGATGATAGTGGGGGCAATATGCTGGGGAAGACGAGAGAAGATGGGATCAAAGATGCTTTGTAGAAGAGTTGACCTTGTAAAGAGGGGTCACCCTGTCATCAGAGACTGAAGTAAAGAAAGAAATGGTTGGGGGTAATGTCTGAGGAGAGGGGTGAGATGAGGAGTAGGGCATATCAGATGAGGAAGAAAGAAGTGTCAGTTCTTGGAGGATAGCCTAAACTTTTTTTCAATAAAGTGTGTGCTGAGGGCTTCAGTTGAGAGGTTGTGGGGAGAGGATACTATTGGAGGCTTGAGGAGTGAGGGTTTGGAGGAGTTGTTTTATGTGAGTGAGATAGAGAATCATTTGGGAAGTGAAAAAAGTATTGCTTTGACACCCTGAGAGACCAGTTGAGATTTGATACCATAAATCTGTCATGGATCCAGTTAGTCCAGTTGTGAGACTTTCTCCAGTTCCCTTCACCAGCTTGTGAGTAGAGTGGAGGAGCTGGATGGTGAGAGAGTAATCAAGAGTTGGGTTTGGCAAGGTTCAAATGAGAAAGGGAGATATGGAAGATAGAGCAGAATTGAAGTGGTCTCCCTAAGGGGTCAGGATTTAGACAGAAGCTGAGTGACAGCAGAGTGGGAGCAATGACCTACTGAAGTACCAAACAATAGAGAGCCAGCACAAAGGCAGAGACAGAAGATGGCAAGTCCTGCCCCAGGAATAGAGAGAAGGCTAGTTTTTTTTGGACTGTGGAATGCAGGAAACACAATAATGTATTCAGAGGCTGGTGAGAGAGTTTGGGGCTAAGTTGTGAATGACTTGAAAGTGTTTACATTTTATCCTAGAAGAAATATGGAGCCATTGGAGTTTATTGAGTAGGAGAATGACATGGTCTTATTTGCCCTTAGGGAAAGCAGTTTTTCCCGTATGTGATGGCTTTGATGGAATCATTGTACTTGCTATGCTCAGTATGTCGATCAAAAAATAGAAATGGAATTACTCAATGACTATCATTTAACATGACAATATTACTAATAAGAATTCTGAAATAAGCTATAATCTCTTCTCTAGGCCTTATGAATATATAATATGTAATGTGATTAGTAAAGTACACGTAGTAAAATAGTAAATCAAATATTTTATTAAAATAATAAATATATTAAAGTAATAAATAGGCTTTGAAAGGTTCTATCAGGCTGGAAAGGTGTTGAGTACAGTGCAAGAGACAGATTGAAGCTGGTATCTGAGGGTCAAACCAAATAATAACAGAAAGGCACAGTGTCAATAGGTTTACCACTAAGTGATGAATTCTTTGGCTGTGGCAACCCATGAATCAAAGACAAATTTAAAAGGAACCTCAGTCTAGTTGAAAACCTTTATGCTTCTGCAGTGATAATACTGGAGTAATAGAAATGAAATAGCATGTCCTAAAAATCCAACAGGATTTAGACCATCTGTGAAATTAATTTAACTGTTGGTACTGTGAGTGTGAGATCTTTGCCCAATTAACAGCAACTCAACACAGTATTCTAATGTTTCTTACTTGTTCAAGTGAAAAAGTAACTAACAGTCCCTGGCACCTACTATACACTTAATAAATGCTCATTGATTGATTAAAAACTATCAAATACCAAAGAGAGCCATTTGCATTATATTGCCCAGTAACCATTGTTTATTAAATGTGAAAAGAAGATATATGTGATTCATTATGTTTTCAGTTTCCTTGAATGCTTCTCGAACACTTTATGGAAGTTCAGCATCACTCTGAGTTCATACCTGGAGGTTCATGCACAATAGACAAAGACTTCACTGATACCATTAGGAATTCAGCCCTTTGATTTTTTTTTTTTTAAGCAGTAGTAGAGGTGACAGCTCTTTTAAGCCATTGTCTTTCCTTTCTTCCTGGTCATGTAGTTTGACTTATGATTTGAATAAATGTCATTTATAGACAGATTCCTCTATAGAATAAGGGTAGTAAGAGCTCTAGTGTTTGCCTTCTCAGATCAAATGAGCTAATAAGTACCAAGTACTTGACAAACCTTAGAGAGCCATATAAATGGCATCATGCATTGTTCCTACGTAGCATTTGGCTTCCTGGATGGAAATTCTTTTTAGTTTTGTTTTTTTTTTCTCTCTGTGTAAATTTCAGTCAGTGGGGAGGAAAAGTATAGGTGTAGCTTCTTGCAACCTTACAGTTGATATGGTGGCTGTATTTCCTTGGAGTTTAAACATGGAGCCTGTGTGACATGGCTGCCTTTTGTTTTCCTTTAAAAGTGAAAGTATGTATTATTCTGAAAGTTGAAAACAGAATACGGGACCCAGATGGCTCTGGAGGAGAAAGTGAGGCTGGTGACCTTGCACAGCCCTCCCTCACTCAAATCAAAGTCAATCGCAAGTCATGTTATCATCTCTCTGATGTCGTGGTCCTTTTCCAGAATGAAGGACAAACCACACAACCTAAAAACAAAAAAGCAACCCATTCTCCTTTAAAACACTTTTCCTTTGCTTGACTGGGTTCTTACTTGTGAATGTAATTTTTCTCAGTCTACCACTATCCTACTCAATCTGCCTCTTCTCATATTGGAAGAAAAAATCCAGCTAAGGAAGGTCGTGAAACCACCATGTAATTCCATAGAAGAGAGGCTTTCAGGGAAATTGACCAGCTTATGGATCTAACAAGTGGTGCATAGCTGTCAAATCCCATTGATTCAAGGCCATGGTCACATACAGGTGCTAAGTGGCAGGGGGAAGCTGAGTGGGGATAAAAACTTTGTGGGGAACAGCATAGCTTAGTGGATAGAGAGGGGGCAGCCTTAGAGTTAGGAAGTCCTGTGTTCAAGTACAGTCTTGGACACATATGCCCCATTGCATTAAAAATAAAATTGGCATAGCTCTCATTTTTTGTGGAGGTCCCTTATGCTGTCCGCAGAAGGGACTTTTATATATTTTGTTGTTGTTGTTGTTGAGGGTAGAAGGATACTGTTATCCAAACTTAAAAGGATGTTGGTGTGACCATGAGCAGGTTACTTAATCTTCAGGTGCCACAGGCAACTCTTTGACAATTTAAGTGTTTCAGAGAAGTTGCTGATTTGGACCGAGCAGGGATTTTCCATACCTGAAGTACCTTACACAGGCTCCGTCCAGAAAACCACAGAAATGATTGAGTTGTCTATAAATTGAGTTGTCATAATATTTGGCATATTAAAATATTAAAGAAAATGTCTAGCAGTACTCTGAAGTTCCTCGATTCCTACATTTAATCAACAATTAACAAAGTAAATGTGTGCTTTGAGATGTTTTCTACAAAATACTTTCTGAACAATTCGTGCCCTGTGATATTTTTTATTCCCACTCTTCCTTCTGCCCTCTGGGAGCTCACATTGTTGATGGCAGATACTTATGGTACAGAAATTAATCTCTAGTAATAAAAGTTCACTTTTCACCCTGGCTTTGATTTACCTTACAAGTTGTATCAATGGCCACTTTCTTTGTATTCGCTAAGATCAAAGGATTCTTAAGGTAATAAAGCAAATATATATCCTTGAAACTTGGAAACTATGGAGAAAGGAATTCTTAACCCTGAATAACACATTGAACTCCCAGGAGACACTAATGAATTATTCATAATATTATCCAACAAAAAGCATAAAATTACCTTGTGTTGTCTGCATAAGGGACTTCAACAAAAATGATAGCGATGTTAATTTCATTTTTAATGCAGTATGGCATATGTGGGGTCATGAAAAAGTGGTGTCATATTATCTATTTCACAGTGTCTAGAGCTTTCCACTCACTTTCCTAGCATCATTTCCCTAAATTTACGAACTGTTTTAGTTCATTTAATAATTTGTTTACCAGGAAAAACTTGATAGACAAATGTCATTTTATGAACGAAGTCTCCCAGGGCAACCAAACGGAGCCTAATCAATACAAACATCAACCTTACTACAAAACCTGCTGCATTATTATTGGAGTATAAATGTTTACTGTCTTTACCAGCGGTGTTGGAGAATCTCCACTGAATATTCATACAGTGGAGGAAAAAAAAAGAAATATAGACCACCAAGAGTAGATACGTAATGTGTAGAAATTTACATGTTTTATTTCTTTGATGTTAACTTTCCTGGTATCCTTTTCCTTGGCTTGTTGGGAATTTTTTAGAAAACAACTTTAGGCCCAGAGAGAGAGTATAATCTAAAAGTTGAGGAAAGAGAAGGGAAATTTAATTTTACTATTCATATGTTGACCCCTGGCCTTTCAGGTATTTCCAGGAATCCCAATTTTTAAATATTATTCATTTCAGGTGACTATGTAAAAACGCATATACACATAACTATACGCATATACACGTTATTAACATGGTAATCAGTAAACTTGCATGTGTGTGTATGTTCCTAACCAAATTATGCCATCTGTTTGTAAATACATGGAGAACTACTGTAGCTAGGGACATTATTACTGGGACGTTTATCATTATTTCCATTTGGAAATAGTCCAAAAGGCTAAAATTCATGCTCCTTTGAGTTCTAGCTTAATATTAAAATGGTATCACCAAGACTAATTCGAATTTTCTACAAAATTTATGTTAAGCTAGGAAAAAGTTTCATGGGCTAAAACCTTGCATTTTCTAAATTTTCTTTCTAGTACCCTACAAACAAGATGATCACACTGTTTTGATAAGGTTAGAAAGAGCATTACCATAACCTGTGCTTCAAAACTACTTGATTTATATGATTATCATGATTTTCATCAATCCTGCAGGAATATAATGAGCAAAAACAAATCGCATGAAGATATGTGATGAGTCAAAGGCTACGCATCTTGTCCATATGTTTAATTAAAGGATACAAGCAAAGCTCCATCCACTGTTCCTTTGACTTTCTCTTGCTATCCCTATTTCCCACTGAAGTAAGGATGAGGAAGCCATACAACCTGACACACCTGTCTTAGATGCACATGTATAATGAAATTAACAGCATGGCTAATTCAAAAAGGAAATCAAGACCTCTTAGAAATCTGGAGTTATTTTTCAATAAGATTTGAACTCTTAATCCAATCCAGTCCAATTCAACAAGCATGTGTAAGTGTCTGCTCTATATTCTACTCAGGACTAAAGAAGGTGAAAAGCTAAGTAAATAGGAAATATATGCAAAGGATAAACGTGGATTTGAAGAGATGGACATTAGTAATTGGGGACGAATCAGGAAAGGTTTTGTGAAGGAGATGGTGCTTGAGCTGAGTGGAGTGCAGCTCAGGATTGTAAGGCGCAGAAGCAAAGAGGGGAGAGCATTCCAAGCATGTTGGTGTTCAGTCATCCCAGCTGTTTCGGGCTTTCCATAACCCCATTTGGGGTTTTCTTGGCAGAGATACTGGAGTGGTTTGCCATTTTCTTCTCCAGCTCATTTTACAGATGAGGAAACTAAGGGCAACAGGTTTAAATGACTTGCCCAGGGTCACACAGCTAGTCAGTATCTGAGGCTGGATTTGAACTCAGGCCTAGCATGCTATTCACTGTGACTAAGTAACCTATTCCAAGTATGAGAGAGAGACAAACTGCGAAAAGGCACAGTGAGTCAGTGGAGGCAAGGCAACTGCGAGGAGGTCACTTTGCCTGGCACATAGCATATATGAGGGGGAGTGATGGGGAAACAGCTTGGAAAGATACACTGGTGTCAGAATGTATAAAGTGTCAAATGCCAAACAAAGGAGTTTCTATTTTACTCTTGAGGCAATAGGGAGCCATCGAACCTTTTTGGGCAGCCGAGTAAAATGATCAGATTCGTGATCTAGGAATATCAGTTTGTCAACTTTTTGGAGAGTGCTTTTCAGAGAACAAAGAGTAGACAGAGAAAACAACTGGGGAAAGTCCATGAAAGAGGTGATCAGGGCCTGAACTAGGTAGTCGCTGTGTGAGTGGAGGAAAGAGGTCAAATGCAATAAGATGTTGTGGAGTTAGAATTAAAAAGACTTGGCTAGATTCCTACCAACTGGACTCGCAAAAACAAATTTTGACACATAAATGTAATGGAACGTTACTGTACTATCAAAATGATGACTGTGATGATTGTAGAGATGCATGGAAAGATTTATGTGAACCAACTCAAAGCACCGTAAGCAGAGTCAAGAAAACAGTATGAACAACAGCTCTGATAACAAAGTAATCAATATTAAATGTTAGGAAATCACTTCACTAATATACTATATATTAATATAATATAGTATATTAATTAAGATATAATATATTCACTAATATATTAGTTCATGCCTTTCCACTCTTCTCTGATTTGGTCATGTTTAACATTTCTTACAGCACAGTAATATTCCATTATAGCCCTGTACCACAATTTGTTCAACCATTCCTCAGTTGGCTAAATTGGGCCTCTCCTTTGTTTCTAGTTCTTTGTAACCACACAAAAAATTCTATAAACATTGTGGTATATATGGAGCCTTTCTTTTTGTTAGAGATCTCTTTGGGGTTAATCCCTAGCAGTGGAAATTCTGGGTCAAAGGCTATGGACATTTGAGTCATTTTCTTTGCATAATTCTAAATTGTTTTCTATAGAGATTGTAGCAATTTATAACTTCCCCAACAATCCATTTGTTTGCCTGTTTTCCCAGAACTATTCCAACATTGATTATTGTTACCTTTTATCATGTTTACCAATTGGCATGTTTGAAGTAAATCCGCAGGGAAATGTTTTTATGCCTTTCTCTTATTATCAGTGATTTGAGGCTTCTTTCAGCTGGTTGTTAATAGTTTGCAACTCTTCTTGTGGAAACTCTTCATGTCCTTTGAGCAATTCTGGATTGGGGAATGGCTTTTGATCTTATACAGTTCTATTAGTTGTCTACATATCTTGGATATCAAGAATTTATTGTAGATATTTGATGCAAAGATTTTCCCTTCTTATACTGGATATTATAATTCTGTTCACACAAAAGTCTTTCATTTTAATGTAATAAAGATTATCTCTTCAGTTTTTCATAATTGTCTCTATCCCTTGTTTGGTTAAGAATTCATCCCTCACGCATAATCATGGAAGGGATATGTAGGTCTCCTAATCTTACTATGGCCAATCAACGTGCCAGCTTTCAAAGTTGTCCTGCTTCTCTGTGATTCTTGCCATCTTTCTGTTCTTTTCTGCACATGAAAAAAATATTCAATGATCCGATTATCTTTGATTTTTCCTTCTTTCATTTTGGGAGGGAATCATATCCCTAATTCCCCTTACCCTCTAATCCCACCAAATGAAAAATAAAGTCTTTGTAACAAATATGCATAGTCCAAGAAAACAAACTGGCCATGCCCCCAAATGTATCTTTCATTCTGCACCTTGACTCTATCACCTTTCTGTCAGGAGGTGGATAATATGCTTCATCACAGAACCTCTGGAGATATGGTTGGTCATTACATTGATCAGAGTTCTGAAGTTTCGTTCACAATTGCTTTTTCTTTACAATGTTTTGTATTGTATTAATTGTTCTCTGGCTTCTATTCACTTCACTATATGTGAATTCATACAAATCTTCCCAGGTCACTATGGAACCACACCTTTTGTTATTTTGTCACAGTGCTATTTCAAGACATCCAAATACCACAATTTATTTGGCTATTCCCCCTTGGTGAGCACCCCTTTAGTTTCCAGTTCTTCTCTGCTACAAAAGAAGCTGCAATCAATCATTTTTGTACATAGGAATCCTTTTCTTCTGCTTCTCATCTATTTGGGGCCTAGTAACGGTATCACTGAAGTACGCATAGTTTAGTGACTTTGGAAGCACAGTTTCAACCTGTTTTCTGTAATGACTGGACCAACTGGGAGTGCCATTGTGGGTTTATTTTCTCGGTGCTTGACCTTGTTATTTAATAAGAACACAATGCATCAAATTCATGGAATGTTAAATCTAGATAAGATCATCTTGTCTAATTCTTAATTCTGAGATGAATTTTGGGATTCTTAATGTGAAGTCTGGGAACTTGAAAAATATTTGGATAACTGTATTGCTTTCTAATCACTTTCATTTGTAATCATGTATTTTATTTTGTGCATTTCATACCTTTATTTGGAGAAGAGCTGCATGGGCTTCAGCGGCCTGCCAGAGGGTCCATCTGAGGCCTAAGGAGGTGAAGTGACTTGCCAAGGTTATTCATGTGTTATCTTAAGCAAGTCCCTTCCCCTCTCTACCCTCAGTATTCTCTTCTGGAAATTGAAGATAATAATGCTTCGTAGGGTTGCTGCTGTTGTTGTATGCAAAGCCTGGGGTTGATTGCTTGACTCCCAGCCTAGGCCTTTTAACTCATGGCTTCTTCTTAGGGAAGAAAAATTTTTTTACAAAATTATTACTCTGGTCCTTCTCCTTCTTCCCCTCTCTTCTCATCCTGCTCTCCCCAAGTATTAGAGAAAGACATGAGAGTTGCAGAGTGAAATGAATGGGGAGAGAAGAGGAGGGCAACTATTTTTCCCCTACCTCTTTATTACCACCTACCATACTACAAAGCCACTTAGAAAACAGAAGCAGTTTCTAAAATCTCCCAAGTATTTGATTCAATGCACTGGACTTGAGCAATGGGTTTATATAGATGTCTCTTAAAAAGGCAGTAACCATGATGGCTGTGAATCTTTTCACTGGTTTTAGATTGAGCCCACCTCTAAGTGTCTTCTTTGTAGACCATGCTGTTCTTTTTTATACATAACACCAACTATAGTGGAGCTGACCAACAGAGCTGGCCACGTTTCACTCCACTCTTTAATATGAAATGATGCTGTGCACAGGCGTAAATGACAAAGTGGTGCTTATCTACATTTTGAGCCATCTCTGCTATGGATTTTCATTTTTCAGGACAAGAAATCCAAATCTTAAAAATGATAGCCCTGTTCTCTAGGATTCCATTGTGTTGTTGAAAAAAGGTGTGATACTAAATGTGACGCTGAGAATGAAATCCTGTTTGCGAGCCACCACCAAGCATTACGATACATGCAACGTGGCTGGGCACAAATGCATACACAGCATCTCTGCCATCAGAATAAAGCTCTTGAAAACCAAATATGTTCTCAGTAGTAAAAAATGGCAATTGTTTTCTCGGGGAGCATATTAGCAGGAAAGCCTGTGTTACTTCCATCAAACAAACTGAGTTATGAGACTGGGAGATTTTTGACAAATGTCCCTGCTCACTCCCTGCTATTTCTCCTGCATTGTGCTTATAACAATAATAGTGAGCATTTGGCTAGCACATTCAGTTTTCTAAAGTATTTTACTTATATTATCTTGTTTGATCCTCACAACAACCCTGGGAGGTAGGTGCTTTGATCATCCCTGCTTTACAGATGAGGATACTGAGGCAAACAGAGGTTAAGGGACTTGCCCAGAGTCATATTAGTAGTAAGTGTCTGAGGCAGGATTTGAACTCATCTTCCTGATTCAAGTCCAGGACTTTATATACAGCTCCACTTCACTATTCTCTTATCCAGTGCTCCCATTTAAGAAGGACTGTTTCACTGCCTGCCATCCCTGCTATATGAATGGATGGGAGGGCTTGGAGGATGAATGTCCATGGGCCACAGCCTCTCATCATTTGTATCCATCACACCTAAGGCAACACGGTCAGTCAGTGGTGGCGGGTGCTGGAGTGCCCTTTACAATACCTCCTCCATGACTTTGTCTAGCTTAGATATTGAGATTAGGGTATGTAACCAATGGTATTGTTATAGAATTTGGTGCAGTGACTTATTAATCATTTTGTTTTAGGTGATTGTGTTGTTAATACACCTTCCTCAATGTGACCTCTTAGCTTCTTTAACAACAATAATTAACCTGAATGAAATTGTTTCACTTCTTATGACACCCAGATGTTTCAGGATTCACCTCCTTTCCTGCTGCAGGGTGCCCAAGAAGAAGATAGCATCAGATATTCTTGCTATCGCTATAGCATGCAAGGTGGATATTAAACCCTATCACAATTCCACAAGGAGAAAGAGAGAGAGAGAAAGAGAGAGAGAGAGAGAGAGAGAGAGGCAGACAGAGAAAGAGAGAGATAGAGAGAGATAGAGAGAGACAGAGACAGAGGGAACTGCTTGGTGTCAGAAGTCCTGGGTTCAAAACCTGAGTCTTGGGCAACCCTGTAAGTTCTAGCTGTCACTTTCCTCCTTGGACTTCTAGGTCCTAGATTATAAATAATAAGCTGGACTCTCTCATCTTCATGATGGTTCTCCGATACCTGACCTTGGGCTTGTTGTCTGCATGGAAGCAGTCACCAAATGGCAGCACATGATGTGCCTTATCTGCCTGTCTGCAGAAGCCAGCCAACACCTTGTATAAGAGAGTATTACATTCAAAATATTTAATTTTTGTTTCCTTTTTTTGTTTTTGCCCTTTTTCTGCTGCTGGGAAAAAAGAAAAATAAATAAAGGAAACCAACACCAGTAATAGGATTAATGGGTTATCAGTTTAATAAGAGATTTGGGGACTTCTCTGCGGTGGGGGGTGGGGGGGGGGGTTTCCTGGTACAGACCTGCAGACCCACAGCTGATTGCAGTGCAGATCTTTACCTGTTCTGTCACTTGGATTACACCAGGGTTGTTGCCTGAGACACCGGAATATATATGACTTGCACAGTCTAATGCAGCCATCACGTTGACAGAGGCAAGATTAAGCCTCTGAGGCCAGCTTTCTAGCTTCTGCACCATGCAGTCTCATGCTCTCTGGTTTGAGTGATCCAGTAATTTGTGGTAAGAGGCACTCATCTTTTTTCTCTTTGTAGCAGGCCCTTCAGGGAGATGTAAGCAACTGTCCTATGCACTAGGTGATTCTCTCCTTGTGGCCTGGGAGCATTCCCTAAAAATAAACCCAGAGTAGACTTACTGAAGGAGGGAAGATGGGTCTCTGGTCACACAGTGTTTCCAGCCCCTTAAGTCCCTAGCTAGAAACCTTTGAGAACACAGCAACTTTGACAATTTTTGTCTTTAAACTGTTTCCAAGTCAGTCATCAGCCTCAAGGTATTCAAGATGAGTTAGAAAGTAGTATAGTGGTGCTATAGCCAGAGCTAAACAAGATGGAATTCTCTCTAGTTTAAAATACTAAGTAATAAGAAAATGATAGAAATTCACATCTCTTGGAATTCTCAAGTATTTTACCATATGTGGTACATTGTTATTAAGCAGGAAGGTACTTCCAGATAGAGCATTATAGTTTGTCATTCAACAGAAGTCAGGTTTACTACTGTTTGCATCCATCTGCAATGCATGAGAGCATATGTTTTATAGTGCTGACTATAAGAAAATATATATTTCTATTCTGAAAACCTTGACTTTGAAAACTTGCTGCTGATCAGAATTAATGGTTCAATTATAGACTGAAGTGAATTCCATTGCGCTTAGCCTTCTACTGAGTTTACAAAATGCAGCTTCCATTAAAATTGATGTTGCTTTATGAAATTAAGAAAAAAGGAAAAAACACCCAGTTATGTTTTGGTACCTTCCATCCATCCATCCATCCATCCATTCATTCATTCATTCATTCATTCATTCCACAAACATTAAACAGTTACTATGTGCAAGATGCTATGCTTGATCCTGGGGATACAATTAACCATGGAAAACAACCCCTGCCCTCAGGGAGCTTCTATTCTGCAGTATGTGCCCAGATAAATCACTTGAGGAGAGATAGAACACCAATAACTTGGAACTGGGGGCACAAGCTGAGCCTTGAAGACAGCTAAGGATTCTAAAGATGTGAAGATGAAGGCATGCATTTTAGACATGCAGGAGCAGCTTGTAAGATGGGAGCAGGAGTATACTGACTTAGAGGGAATAGGTAGTAGTCCTTCTGGCATGGAACATAGGAGGTGTGAAAGGAAATAACTGGAAATAAGACTGGAAAGGGAGATTGGAGCCAGACTGTGGATGGCTTTAAAATGCCAGACTGATGAGATTTTTTTTTAATTCCAGTGGCAATATGGAACCACTAAAGGTTTGTGGACAGGAAAGTGACATGGATAGGTACATTTCACTGGTAAAAAATGTACAGGTGGCAAGAGCTGTGGTCTTTCCTCTTATTATATAGTAGGAAATATTAAAATTATTTTATTGTGACTATCACTCTGGAACATTTGCTCCCTCAGATTCTCTGGAAGCTCTAAATATCTAGATTTTGAAAGAAAGTTTTGCCCCAGAGAAGGCATTGATGCAAAATGTTTCTAGATGCTTTGCCTGAAGGCACTTGATCTTTCTTTCAGTAGCTGCTTTTTGAAAAGAGACCCTTTAACACTCCTGGCTGATGCTGCTGTTGACTTAGCACTATGATAAAGTAGCTGCAGAATTCATGCTGTGTGTGACTCCCTAAAGTGTTCAGCCTCTCCTTTTAACAGAGAGCGAGGAGACACATGGGATGAGTTATAGGAGATGTGCCAAGTTCATATCCTAAAAGTGACTAGATATTTGTGTATATTTGTGGTTATGTTTTTCCTTTTAGAGCAAAGTTACATCCTAAAAACTGCCCTCTCCCAGAAGGGTAGAAGCTGTGTTTGTTTTATCACTGCAGCTAATTCTCATGTCCTTCAGAGAACTGGTTAGGCCCAACATAGGGTTTTGGAGGGGGTTGAATAGCAGGGCAAAGAGTCACAAATCCAAGCAGAGTTAAGATTCACCAGGGTAGCAAATATTGTTTCGCTTCTTCTTTTGTTTGTTTGTTTGTTTGTTTTTATCCCATGGAGCCCTACAAGTTGAGTTTTTGTGTCTTTTCAGCATGGAAAGTCAAGTTCCTTCTTCTCTAATGCTAATAAATGGCAGGGTAGTCTGGGCTTAATATCGGTTCCCATTTCCCAGGATGTTTGTGGTTCCATCAAGAAGATTAAGTATCCAGAAGAAAAGCTGTGCCTCCTTGTAAGTTCACAGAGGGCTTTTCAAATGACCACCTGCGAGACTTGCCAAAGTAACTGCGGTCACAGATGCCACGAATCCTCTTTGCTTAGGAAACAGTGATCCTGGGCTTCCAGGGTATGTTCCTATCCATACCCTGGAAGCCCAGGATTTCTGTTTCCAAAGTGATCCTCTCCATTCTGCATTCCAACCAAACTGGACCACTGGCCATTCCTGGAAATCATCATTCATCTGCGTTTGTACCTTCTCATTCTTCATTCTGGTTACGACCAGTACAGCTGGCCAGCCTCCCTCCACCTTTTGCTTAAGATGCCTGATTTCTGGTTATGCCTTTTCCACAGCCTCGAACTCTGGATCCCAAAGGTTCCATATAAATGCTATGTATTCCCCTAAATATTCTTGTCTAGCTCTCCATTGACATTCACTGGTAGACCTCTCAGAGTCTATCTGTTTTTACTCCTCTACCAACTTACATGTGTTCAGAATTCAGACTACAATCACAATTCTATTTGTTAAGTAAATAACAAAATAGGAACGTCTATTCTAACTGTGTATTTAATTTTAAATCTCAAACCAGGATTAAATGATACCATTTTCTTCTATCTTGAAGGTGAACAAACATAGAAGTACATAGAGAGTATGTTGTCTTCATTTTTGTTTAGCTCAGCAGCACAGCAGCACAGCAGCACAGCACCTGATACAATAAGTCTGAATACATTAACCTTAAAAAATATTCATCATGAATTTAGCGATTTGTCTTAGTTAAAGGATCTTCTGAAATTTTCATGCCAGAGTTGATGACTCTCATTTTTGTTCTTATTCAATTCAGGGCCTTCTGAAATTTTGCTTTCACTTGTGGGGTTTTTAATGGGTTAGTAATATAGCACTGTTGTCTTGAAGTATTTATCACTTTTTTTTTTCTTGTATCCAGCCATACGTTTCAAATTGGTAGCTTTCAGCAGAAATAACCTTTAAGCTGTTTCCAAAGATTTTAAAGATCAGACTTTGCACATGGCATTTGATTTTAAATGGGCTGTTTTTGAGACAGTACACCAGATGTTTTGGAGTTTTGCCCTCAGCATGGGATGTCACCTGATCTCAGCTGAGCTGGGTGACTGTGACACCAAAAGTGACTATTTATTGGCATAGATCATGGCTTTAAGGTTCTGTGATTTGGTCCCTACACCAATGCAGACTGCAGCCGCAATTAGTAAATAGTCTTTAGGAGATGAGCCCCTCTGAAAGGCTGGTCTCCAGACACTAGACAGAGAGGCAGTAGAGTTTGAAATACAGCTCATCCATTTACTTCCTGTAGGACCCTGGACAAGACATTTCACTCTTTTGGCCTCAGTTTCCTTATCTGTGAAATAAGAGAGTTGGATTTAATGACCTTTAAGGTCCCTTCCAGTTCTAAATCTGGGATCCTGTGAGTCATGGGACACAAAGTCAGTGACATTATTATGATGTAAAAATAACCTGTTTAAGGGTTGTCACAGACAAGAAACCAGATCTTCAATTATTTTGGGTTCCCTACAGTGTTCAGTGTATAGTAGGTATGCAGTAGAACCTTGTTGAATACAAAACAGTAAAAATGATTGAAGAAGACTTCATAGAACATGGCTGGGATTTTCTGATTTTTGTTAAAGTGGAGATACAAGTTCTATTGATTTGGAAAATGTAACTGTTCAGTTAAAAAAAAGGAAATACTTATTAAGACAAAAATGTGTTGACAGTGTCATTACATCTGGTTTATTACCATTGACTAGAAAGGTTTTGATCGGAGCATTGAGTAGCTGGAGGAGTCCACCTGGTGAGCACATCCTCTCAAGTTTTCACAATTTAGGCATTAAAAATTAAAATGTATAACGAAATTTAATTTAAACTTAATTATGAAGTGAAACATCATCTTTAATACAATTTTAAAACAACAGTTGCTGTGGTTGGTGAAACTCAAGATGGCATGTTTATGCTGGCCCCAAATAGGAATCATTTAAAAATGAAATGTGATTCTGAGAAGGATGAGAAAGACAGGAATCCAAAAGTTTTACCACAGTGATGAGCAGAGAGGTCCGTGTCATAAAGAAGGTAGCAAAGCCCTGCTCTCAATGGAGAATGACCAGAAGAAAGCAGTGCCAGACACAGCAAGGTGAACAGGGCAATGAAGAGAGGTAGTGAATACGGGGAGAACTGATGGCAGGTTTCTAATGTGTCTTGTTGGCAGAATTGTACTGAGTGGTTATCTACTGTATATCCAGCCTCACCAGAAAATTGTGCACCCTTCACTTGACTTAACCTCCCTGTACAGAACTAGCCCCTTGCTGTTATTCTGCTACTCCAACTCACAGAAGTACCAAGTTCCACATTCTACATTTTTCTGCAGATTAGCCACACCCACAATGCATTGCTAACTTGATTAAAAGAGGCAACAGTGAGTAAGTGAGTAACTAGGGTTGTCAGTCCACACCAGTGTTTAATGACCATGTCTCATTACTGAACAGCTCAAAAGGCAAATGTATTTCTTATTTACATGCATCATGATATACTCATGGGTACTGGCAAATGGATTCTTTAGCATATTTTAGCATATGATTGTGACTATAAGCTAGCTGTGTGTGAATATTTCTGGCAAAAGAAACTCAAGTTAAATGACATCTTGGCCTCCATTTGAGAATCAAACACATGCTTATAACTAGTTTACTTTACTTGTCTTGATGGGATTATGAATTTCTTGGACTTTGTAATTTCTATTTTTTCTTCTTTACCTTTAAATTATTGTATATGAGCTGGTCATCTGCCTGTGCTACGAAGAAACAGTGAATCTATGTTTTGGGGTGGAATGCGGAGGCAAATCCAGTACTGTGCTTTTTAGACTGCCACTGTGTCGTTACCATTTTAATCTTAATAGGGCATGACCCGTATGGTCTAGCACCCAATCAATCCAAGAAGTAAAGGAAATGGAAAAATAGCTAGTAGATCAATACTGCCAGGGATTGAAAGAACTGGACATATACATTCGAATTCCAAAACATGGCCTCTATGGAACTTCGACTTTTCTCGTTAAGGAGTTACTAATTCATATACAATAGAGATCAAGATTCCAAAGACAAAACTTAGTACTATACATTTTAGGTGTAAATTCTAAACGCTGTGTGGAGCAAGTCTCATTCTATCACTACTGGCTCTTAATTCAGTCAGCTATAGCAGTGACTAATGTCCACACACACACACACACACACAC
Organism: Vombatus ursinus; assembly: GCF_900497805.2. Classification (NCBI taxonomy): domain Eukaryota; kingdom Metazoa; phylum Chordata; class Mammalia; order Diprotodontia; family Vombatidae; genus Vombatus; species Vombatus ursinus. The sequence continues at coordinate 282,083 of NW_020944235.1, read as the reverse complement.
ACACACAAAACAAGAAAAATTACGCTATTTATGCCTCCTTGTTTGGTTTGGAGTTCTGTGATGAAGAAGAGTCTCGTGTTTACTTAAGTCAGACCCCATACCCTGATGTCAGGTGTCACTGTGGCTCTGGGAGCCTCTGTTCTGGTCGTGCAATGCTGTGTTTGAAATTCACACGTGCTTGTAGAAAGGCAAGGATCTTTATCATTTACTCTTGGCTACTAATGTGTTTAATGAATGTGCATAATCTTACTTAAATTATTGGCATTAACAAGAGAAGTAGAAATAGAACAGAATTTAATTAGCCTGGTTTTGCTTTGCATATCTCACCTTCTGTGTTTACCCTCAACATCTGTTTGGTTCTTCATTGAATCAACATTTTTTAAGGGCCTACTGTGTTCTCAGTACTATACTAAAAACCTTTGAGCAACATCAAGGAAGCAGGAAGCATTATCTCTAATTGGGAATAGCCAACAGTCTAATTAGAAAGCTAAAATTCATCTACAGGAAAAACTAAAGATTCATTTTAAAGAGGCACATGTAGCTGGATCCTGTAGAGACTGTATGCATATTCTAAACAGATTCAGACGAAGGGAAAGAATTATTGTGAGGCTGGGTTAGTCTAGGAGGCCTTAGGAAGAAATTGGGTTTGAACTGAGCGTGGAAGAAAGTTTAGGACAGGGGTGGGGAACCTGCATCCTCAAGGCCACATGTGGCCTTCTAGGTCCTCCAGTGTGGCCTTTTGATAGAGTTCAAGCTTTACAGAGCAAATTCTGTTATGAAGAGGATTTGTTCTGTGAAGTGTGGATTCAGTCGAAGGGCTGAACTTGAGGACCTAGAAGGCCACACATCACCTTTGGATCACAGGTTCCCCACCCCTGGTTTAGAATTTTGAGAGGTGAAGCAACAGCATAAGCGGCAATACAGTGGCAGCAGCGTAAGGAGCCCACTGGGCAGTCCTGTCAGTTAAGCTGGTGAAGAAAAGATGTGCCTACCTGACGGCCAGCCTTGAATGTCAGGCTGAGAAGTTTGGACTTGATCTGGAAAGTTAAGGGGGAGCAATTTGGGTGGGTCTTTCAGCAAAAAATCTGTTTTAGACTAAGAGATTCTGGGAGTTGGAAGGAACTTGAAATTATCTAGTCTACCATCCATATAACTGTGGCTGTCCTGTGATAAAGCAAGAAATTCAGAACTTTGTCCCCTTTTTAATTACTTCTTTTTCATGGAGGCAGCACAACACAGTGGCTAGAGCACTTGGTTTGTAGTCAGGAACATTTGGATTCAAATTCCACATCAGCTATTTACTCAGATACTCGTGTGACCCTGGGTAAGACACTTATCTTCTCTCAAACTGTTTTCTCACTTATAAACTGGATAGGATAAAAACAGCTACTAGAAAATATATATATGTGTGTGTGTGTGTGTGTGTGTGTGTGTGTGTGTGTATGAAATATATGTGTGTGTATATTTATAGATATAGATATATAAAGTCAAAACCTACTCTTTTGTCACTATTTCCCCCCTTGCACTGGTGATGATTCTGAGGGTCAATGATGATATCAAACAATAAATGTTTGAATGGCGCAAAATTTTTTTAAGATAATCTCTGATATGTGTATCTTCATAAATCTGGTAGCCTTATATTTTGATATATAAAGGCTTATTAGCCTTAATAGTCATAATAGGGTATAAGGATCTCGAAACAGGAGTTTTAATCATTGCACATTAGACAAATTCAGAGGAAAAGCCTGGTTTTTCAATGAATTAAAATTTACCTCACCAAAAATAACCTAGTTCACATATATAACTTAGCCTTCATTTTGTCTTTTTATTAGTTATTATGAAACATTGGCGTTTATATAATTTAGATAAGATGACTTATCCCAGAAACAAATACTATGCCAATGATAACACTGAGTAGCCTATAATAATATAAACTACTTGTCCCTCATTTTGTCTTAGCAATCTACCTCAGATTTTGGCTGGTTTCTTTATATGATGATAAATAATCAGATTTTAAAATCAGAAAATAAGCCTAGGATAAGATGGCATTTTAAAAAAGCTAGCCTAGTATTACATGATCAATGAAACAGCACAGAGAATGTCTGTGCTGAATCGAGGTGAGGCTTCCTCCTTGTGAAAACAAAGGTAATGTCATTTACAACCACCATTGACTAACCTGTAACATTCAGAGCACAATCACTGCTCTAATTTAGACTGGTATCCCCATAAAAGAAAGGACAAACCGTGTGTACATTTAGGAAAAATCTTACTGGAATTTCCCTCCATTTAAAAAAAATAGTCATTTTAGTAATTGCCACATTTTGAAATATCCATTTTAAATGGCTTTCCTTCTTTTTAGAGTTCCAGATTTAAATAAATAAAAATTTGTCCTGGAGGAAATTTCATGCTTTTTTAAAATGTTTTCTTGCTCTTTCTGAAGCATTAGAAAATTTTTAGTCACACCAGTTTCTAACATCACATAGACAAACTTGTCAATAAGAGACTTTTGAAAAATGACAGCAAGAATGTTCTAAGTTGAAAGACAACACAAGAATATTGCTGATAGGGAAATCCTTTACAGGACCATATTTGTTCATTAGATATACTTCCCCCCCCCCCCACTTACTATAGCAAGTTTTCTTTACGTACCTTTGTTGTATTTTAGTCCACTGTGTTCTCTTTTCTCTCTTTATCAAATCTTTGGATTCTGACAACTGATCATGTCATTTTTCTTAATAAGAGCAACACTACTGTGGGGGGGGGGAGAGACAATCCTTTCCTACCTTTTGTGTTTTAATCCATTCTCCAAAAAAGCATGAAATGTGGCTTTTTATCTGTTTTCCAATATTTGAAAACCAACTGTTGGGCATTTTCGTTAAGTTCAGAACAAGAATCCATTCATGTAAACGGCATGCCCCATTTTTTATGAAATTTTATGAAACCTAAGGAACAAATTCTTGATGGTAAGGCCAGCAGATAACTGAAAGGGGCCATTCAGGGAAGTAGGGGCATCTTCTGTCCTGAAGAGGTTTGACACCACTCACTGACTCACATGGTTAAGGGAGGCATAGAGGGAAGGGATTGAACTTGAATTTTGGGGCTGTTATTCTGCTCTGTGATTTTATGATCATTTTGGAAGGATAGCCATTTTCTTTCAAAGTGTTCCCTAAACAGATGATGTCAACTGCAGTTACGATGTTCACTTCCAGTGAAATTTTTTAAGAATTTTTTTTGCTCAGTGTTTCACATAAAGGCAGGTCAAATGTGAAATTTATGATTTCATATCTCGGTTCTGATCTCAGAAGTTCTCCCCCACAAGGGACTATGCCAAAGAATTAACATAAGAATGAACAAGGCAGAAAACTCTTCTGAAAGCTGCTTAACATTTAACCACTAGTGTGTTCCAAACCATCTTCTTTCCTAAATATTATGGTGGGTTTTTTTTTTTTTTACCTTATTTCCAGGTTAACTAGATAGGAATTCAGTCAAGGACATGATAAGACATTGCCTCAGAGTTGGCTTCTACAATATCTCCCATTTTCTTAATAAGAATTAAAGAGATTGAGACTAAGAGTCAAGAAAAAAAAAATGTCCCCCAAAGTAGAATTTTGATAGAAGACGGTTTCTACATGATATATGTGAATTATTTGCTTTAGTTGTTTTAATGGCTTTCAGTAACTTCCAGTCTCAATATTATTGCTCATGAATTGGCAGAGGTGTTTAATTGTAAAATATCTACACATTTCCTTAATTGTCTAGAACGTATGTGTATTTTATATGTGATGATTCACATGAAGAAATCTGCTCATTTGCAGGCAGGCTTCTCATTGAACTTATGGGCTTTCTTCATATGAGAATAACACATATGTTCATTTAAAACCAGGAGTTAAGATTTGTTCCTACCCAAATGCAAGCTGTTTAAAAAACCTCTCTCTAAATGTTAGCTATAAAACCAAAGGTCTGAAAGCATAAATGTGTTTCAACACTCTCTAACTGACTTATTGTTCATCGAGAGGAAGTATAATATATAGCTCAGTGGCTCAAATATAGTTGGCCCTTTCAAGGTCTGTAGAATTGCACCGAATGCAGGAAAGAACTCTAGCGATGGAGTCTGAAGAGCTCCAAGTTCAAATCTTCCCTCTGATACTTATTAGCTATATGACTGTGGGCAAGTCCCTTTACACCTCTGATTCTGAGTCTTAATCCCTTGGTCATAAAATGCAGAGAATTCTTTTATTATTTACCTCACAGGGTTTTGGTAAAACATTAATTATTATTACCCACTAGATTATTATAATATTATTACCCTTACTGACAGCATTCTCTTAGAGGATTCTAACTTTTTTTTTGGAGGGGGGGAGGCTAAGCAATGGGGTTAAGTGACTTGCCCAGGGTCACACAGCTCTTAAGTGTTATGTGTCTGAGGCGGGATTTGAACTCCAGTCCTCCTGAATCCAGGGCCAGTGCTCTATCCACTGCACCACCTAGCTGCCCCCAAGGATTCCAACATTTTAAGGCAACACAGTTTTGTGGAAGGTGCTCTAGACCCAGAATCAGAGGATCTCACATTTGGACTCTGCCATTCACTGCCACCAGTGTGATCTAAAACAAGTTGTCACAACATCTAGGCTTCTATTCTATCTCTATAATAAAGACACTGGGTTAGGTCACCCCTCAAATCCCTTCCAGCACATCTATGGGGGTCTAGGGGGAAAGGGAGGGCAGCAGTGATATTGTATATTGAGAAGATTGACACATGTTAAGGAAATCCAGAAAGCAGGCAGGGGGAAGGGGTGGGGAGAGTGTGATGGAAATCATTTGAGTAAAGATCAGCAGAGGCAAAAGCAGCAGTGATATTCTCAACAGAATATATTGTAGACTACTTGGGCAGAAAGAGGAAATAGAAGTTTAGGAAGCAAATCCCACGTCTGATACAAACTGTGAAGAGGGGCTTCACTTATTTGGATACCTGGTTTGTAAGTGTCTCAGGTAGCAGCTGAACCCAGATCTTCCTGCTTCTGAGGCTAGAACTCAATCTACTAAGCTGTGAAGAATTTATGATATGCCGCATAAAAGGAGTTGCCATACTAGGAATTCTTTACCCTGATGAAATCATGCAAGCAAAACAAAACCAATGGGTCCGGGGAATGCCATAGCTATTATTTACCTAGAATTTAGCAAAACATTTTCCAGGCTCTTATGCTCTTTCTGTGGATCAGATGCAGGGATTAATAGCTCAGCGTCACCTTGGAAGGCAGAATGTCCCAGGCATCTGTGCTTGCACCTTTATTATTGATAATATTTTTATTACTAACTTGGATAAAGGCAATAAGGGCACACTTATCAAATTGACAGAAGGAAAGCTAGGAGGTAGCTAACACGTTGTCTCAAGTTTCCAAAAGAACTCAAAGGACTAGAAAGGCTTATGACTAAAATCTAAGCATCCTGGCCTCCAGATCAGTACTTTCTGTACCAGCGCTTCCACAACCTGATGGTTCCTTCTTGAAAGAAACTCTGATAGGAGTCATACCAAGAACCTTTGATTATTCTCCTATCAGATCTGGAAGTTCAGTGCACTATCCATTATACTACAGAGTCCAAAATAGCCTTGGCATTTTGGTCACAAAAGAGCTTGTTTATAAAACCCTTCTATTCATTATGAGTGTATTAACCTGACCTAAATGTCACATTGAATGAAAAGGGTTCATTCCCAGGCCTGTGTGATACATAAAGAATGTTATGTACCAAGACACAGAGATTTGAAAAAATAAAGTTCTTAACACTCACCTTCTCCTCCCTCACTCCCACTTTAGAATTCTAGCACAGGCATAGAAACTAGGGCAAGCTTTCTTTCAATATGTTCAAGAAATCATTGGGTAGGAGGCGTACAGAATTTCCGTGATCCTGTGAAAGCATATTTCCCATTCGATTATTGGTATTGTACCATTTTCGGTATCCCAGAAAAAGGGGGCTTTTCAATGGGATCAGACCCAACAACAATTCAACACAATTTTTTACATGTGTACGTTACTTTAATGACCAAAAAATCAAGAGTAGGTATTTCCAGAAAGCTCTGCTTTCTCAAACCTTGGCTCATTCAGGCATACCCTATGATTACATGAGAGCTGAGGTCCAACCTTTAATTGGGAATTTTTTAAAAGATTAATTGAATGAATGTGTAGATTAAGAATGAATGTATAGATTAATGATTTTATTTTAACAGACTATTTAAATATAGGCTCTTAAGATGCTCTCTGATCTCTCTATGTCAGAGTTGGAGGGAGATTGAAAGGGAACCTTTATCTTTGAGTCTATCAATGTATTTTGACACAGAGAATAAAAACATGTTTAGTAACTAGATGAAGTTTCAGAAACCACCTGGAACAGAATAAAACATGGAGAAAGTTTAAGATGAAAAGGAGCAAGGAGAATTGGGTCTAAGAACTGGGCCTGTTAAATCCAGTGAAGAATGGCAAACATTTCAGTCGTGTTAGAATAGGGTCCTTAGGGTGGGTGCTGCTTTGAGAAACACAGAGCATTCAGGGGGGCAGGCAGAAGCAAAGGCCCCTGTAGATTTTGTTCGTCACGTCCCCCTTTCGTAGTGAATCTTAAAGATTATTTTCTGGAATTCGTTAGAATACATTTTTAGATGACTGACACGTAAGGAAGGATAAGTTGGTTGATAGTCATTTGGACGTATTCATGTTGAGAGTGATACACAGTGGAGCTTTTCTAAGCTCCCATTTTTGGACTGAAGCACAAAATCTTTACCCAATGAATGTCATATATCAATGCAGAAGAATGAGTGAATTGAGAACCTCAATAGCATCTTTGCTCATATTTTCCCCAAGGACAACGCTTCTTGATGGCAATTATTTGTTTTTAGATATTGCTTCTCCAGGGGCAGAGACTATACCTGTAACTTCATTGACATAGGAATTCCTTATACCAATGAAATCACAGGTAGGCCCACTCCCTATTCCTAAATAAGAGAGGAAAATCCCCTACCAATATAGGTCTGTGCCTTCTCTACAAATTATATACTTACTCAAAAGGTGAGAATACCAGCCTCCTGACGGGCAGCACTAGACTGTGGCAGTGTGATATGGTGACTGGAGTTCTGTCCTTGGAGTTGGAATGACCTGGGTTTAAATCCTTCCTTAAATCCTAATTTATTAGGATTGTGTGGCCCTAGGAGAGTTACTTTACCTCCATTTTCCTTATGTATAAAATGGGGGGGGGGGAGTAAATAATATCTTGCAGTAACTACCTCACTGAATTGTTGTGAAGTTCATATAAGATATTTGTAAAGAACTTTGGAAATCTGATAACACATATGCTGGCCATCATTGATAGCACTGTTGTGCCTTCTCCAAGGATTTTGTCAGAATATTGTCCCAATAGTTAAATTGTGCATCTTCAACTTTCTTATGTTGAAGCCCACAGGGCTCCCGAGGCACTCTAAATTCAGTCCAATGTAACCACTATTTATTAACTTCCAGCAATGTGCAATGTACTATGCTAAGTTCAGGGGATAAAAAGACCAAAACAAAATAATTCCTTCCAGATACTTTTCTTTGAAACCCTATTTGCATGTGAAGCATAGCTGGATCATACCTATGTTGTACCATTGTGTACCACTGCAGTCAGGACTCGCAATGAAGATGGGGAGGGGGGGTGGAGTTTGCTTCCCATAACCACGGAGAACTCACCTTAGGACTGAAGATAATTTCCACATTCTGGCAGCCTAGCTAGTTCCATCTAGGAACTGAAGTATAGAAATACCTTATGAGGACTGTAATGGTTTACTCTGGGAGACAGGTACAAAATTGGGCACTTTCTCCAATGGTTAGAAAGAATTTAAGCTATCAAAAGGAGAAGAAAAAGGGTTTTCTTCTAGAATGTGGAGTGGTCCCACCATGACTCAAATGAAAGGAGTACAGAAGTTCACTGAAGACTAAGAAAATTATGCTTTTAGCAAAGGCATTTGGCATATTATTTCAATTGCCACTCAGACTTGTCAATGTGATTGTCAAATAGACTTTATTTTTAAACAATTTACTTGTGACCATAACATGTGAGAAATAATCTGATAGTCTTTTAACTGAGAACTTCCAAGTATTTTCTAGCTTAGGCATATATCATTAAACCTTGTTAGTATTTGATAAGTGATCCCGCCCTTTCTCTGGGTAGCCTTAGTTAGCACTCAGAGAAGCTGTGACCCATATGCCCACCCACACCAGTTGGCCCATCTCTGATAATAACAAGCAGATCCACATACCCAATGTAATTCCTCAGTTAATCTGGGCTAAGCCCAATATCTATAGACTCTGGTCACAAAACTAGTGCTGCTGAAAATGGAACATGTTTAGTTGCAGTACCATTATGTAAAAATGGCAAATGTGCATAGGAAATCATTGTTTATCC
>NW_020944235.1:271162-273646 GCF_900497805.2 Vombatus ursinus | reverse complement strand
GCAACAATGGCAATTTCATTTCTATGTATGTTCAGGGAACTCTTGGTATAAGAGACTGTGTGCCCTCACTATATGCCCACCGTGGAACCGGGTCTCCAACAAGGGTTTCCCATGGATAGCCTGTAGGAAAAGTAACTTGAGCAGGAACAGCTTCTCCTGGATTTGCAAGGGCATGATCCCTCCGACCACGCGCGCCATCCGGCCACGAAATTCCTCAACCTGCAGCTCAACGTCCAGGGCACTGATGTCATCATCTGGATGGGTTTGTGGTGCGAGCCTTCTGGACTTTTCCTTTCTTTCCCCCATGGGAACTCGCAAATGATCAGTCACAACTTGTTGATAGCTAATCAGAAGAAAATGCAGATGTTCGAGAAATTCATCCCAGCTCTCCCACTCACTGTCCTCAGTTTGATGGTACATCGAAGTTGCATTGCTCAAAAAATAGAGGATCTGGGCGAAAGAAAGCGGCAGGGTGGTGGGTTTGCTGCAGCTGTGAAGCATGAGGATCTCTAGTACTTTGCATCGAAGGAGGTGGTTTTCCATGGTAGTGAAGAAGGCCTCTCTCTGGTCCCTTTCAGGTATGTTTAATACAAATCCAAAAAGCATTTCAGCAATTTTATTAGAAGAGCAGGTTGGGGTTCTGTCAACCTCAACAGCCAATGCCAACATCTTCTGCAGGTATAGCACTATTATCTGATTGTTATTCTTTCTGGGGGCTCTGGCCTTGTCAGTATCGGGAGCAGTTTGTGGAAATCTATCAACCAGAGGGAAGCCGGGCCCACTCAGTGTTCCTATTATCCATGTGATGATATCCCTGATGTTACCAGACTGTTTGTAGCATGAAAGCATGGCATTGGCAAGAGTGGCTGGCATCTTGTCAGCTGGGTGTTTTAGGGCCTCCTGGAAATCATCCTCCATGGTCTGGAGGACATAACGAAGGAAAAAGATTTGGCCCGGCAGCTCTTTGTCCCGTTCCTGCATGACAAAGGTGAGTAGCTGCCAATCCCACTCCACCTGGGTAATACTAGCTGGATGCAGCTCCTGGATTTTTGTCAAAAGTTTTAAAGTCTCATCCAGTAGAGTACCAACATGAGGACTCAGGAGGATCTCGCGAATCACATGGGACAAGATCTCTCTGGGTGGGTAGAAACGGGGAGTCACTAAGTCTCCGAGGCACTGCACCGTGGCTTCTGGGAAGTTTGCCTCAATGGTGTTGATTACTCTCTGAACTCTGGATGGGGGGATGGGCTCAGGCTTTCCGTCCGCACTCACCTGCTCTTCACTGTCGTCAAAAAGTTCCTCGTAGAAGCTTCCTGGCACGCTGGGCACTTGGGTTAGGTGACCGCTGCTGCTGCTAGGTGAAGAAATAGCAGCCGCATCTGGGGTGTGGTGCAGACTCGCCACAGAGCTCTGGTCTCTGCCGAGGCCGCTGCCGCAGGCCTGCTCCAGGCTGCTGTGAGAACTGTAAGCGCTGTGTGCGGGGGACAGAATGCCCGGGAACAGTTGGTGGTACTCTGACTCACCCTCAGCCGCCATACTTTCATACGCTTGCCTCTCCGGAGTCATGGCCGCTCTTTCAAACAGTGGCGCCCAAAGATCTGCAAAGTAAACGTGGAAATCTGAATGAGCAGGCTGTGCGAGGCACCCCGATCTGAAGGCTCCCGTGGCCCGCAGCCCGGCCCTGCTATCGTCCCTCCCAACACAGACGACTGCAGTCGGAGTCGCCTCGTTTTCCGTTTGCGTCAGATCAAGCGCACCGGACCCTCCCAAGGCAGCGCTCTTACCTGGGTTATCTGTCAAGGTGATCATATGCGAGGGCCTAGAGGTCCCGGGCGCCAAGTCGACATCTTGGCCCGCAAAGCTGGCTTCCGGGCTTAGCCCTGAGGCGAACGGCACCGGTGATGGCATCATCCCTGACGTAGACGAGACCTCAGGGGTGGGAACCCGGCGGCAGCGGCTAGGCACCGGATTCGGATCCGTGGCCTGGGGGCGGCGCCGGAGTACGTGGTCAGAACTCCACTCACTATCGCTGTCATCTGAGATTACTATGGGATCCCCCATGGTCTCGAGGCGAGTCAAGCCGCTGGCCAGCGGTCCCGACTCGAACTCGGATTCGGGGCAAGAGCTCCGACTGGATCAGCACTCCCCCACAGCAGGATCAGGATCTGGCTTTGAGGCCCTCAGGCGACGAGCGCTTTGCCTCAGAGCGGCAACTCATCTGATTGGCCCCTGGGCTGGCTTGGCCCCGCCTACCCTGACTGAACGATAGGTCTGATTGGCTTTTGGATTTCGCTTGCTTGCCGGGTAACTTGCCTGAGAAATGGGTCTGATTGGCTTTCGGATTTGACTTCCCCCCCCCCCCCCCCCCCCCCCGCCGCCCTCGCTCTTTCCCCCCTCCCCCCTCACCGAGCAACAGAGTCTGATTGGCCTTTGGATCCGATTCCCTGCCCCCAACTCACCCTGTTTGCCGCCCTCCCTCCACAC